>NW_022639497.1:282892-305024 GCF_010583005.1 Odontomachus brunneus
TATATATATATATATATATATATATATATATATATATATATATATATATAAAATAAAAGGTCTATCCCTGTTCGCCTGTCTATTCCCTATAAATTCCTTTCAACCGATCTAGACTAAATTTGCATGGTTACTCTCCAGGATCCTGTGGAAAATATAGGCTACATGGAACCTGGACACACCTCACCCCTTCCCTTTGATTTCATCCTCCTGACACTTTACGATAACCCGGGCAACGCCGGGTAGTTTCAGTTAGCATACAATATTAACGCGCGGATGTTTCACTAAGGATAAGCGTCCTCCTGGGGGCGTATAGATCAGATGAAAATAACTTCATGAGTTCACATAACATTTTTTTCTTCGGAGGCGAGCAGGGGTGCTTTATAGGAGAAAAGTTTATGTAAATTTATGGGGTTATTTTTGTCTAATCTCTTTTTTCGCACGCCTCCAGGAGATTACCCATCTTTACTTAAACACCTTGTATGTTTGGGGGTGAGAAGCAGGTGGTTTTTTTTATATGCAAGTTATATACAAGTTATATTCCAGGCACAAGAGAAGTTTGAACACTCGAGTTTAAATTTAAGAAATAACAGGCGCGCGGATCGCTAAAAGATAGTATCTCACGCGCGAGATACCTCCATCTTCCATCTGACGTCATTAGCGTACGTTCCCGACACGACGAAACGCAGGGGGAGGATACCCCCTCCCCCCTCCCGTCTTCAAATTCAAACCAGCGTTTAGTCTGGATTTCACATTATCGGCGGAGTCGGCTTTAAATCACCGGTAATGCTCGAGATAACGAGCGAATAAGATAAACTCACCCTACGTGATTTCCTGATAAACGCGTTCGACTAGCGGCTCTGCCTAGGTAAGCGCGCGGTGCGAATCCCCCACCCGCCTGGAAAGGGTGAGAAAGGTGCCGCTCAAAGGACGCGAGAAGAACGAACGGTGGCGTTCGTTCGCGTTTACGGGGGTTCGCGCGCAAACTTGGGCGCGCTGTAGATTCAAAGACGGCGGGAGAGATCCGAAAGAGGGATAAATCTAGGGTGAAGGGGCGGAGCCGAAACGGGCTGAATCCTAATTACGACGACCCAGAGGCGCGTTAGACGTGACCCAGGACTAAACTCCGTCCCAAGTACCGAGCTAAGAGCCCGAGGAGGGTGGCTGGAGGCGGTGGTGGCGGCAGTGGTGGTGTTGGTGTTACGGGCTGAACGTGGGGGTGGTGGGTTAAATGTTGCTGCCAGCGGGAGTACCGTCGGATCCGCCAAAGAGAGAGAGAGAGAGAGAGAGAGAGAGAGAGAGAGAGAGAGAGAGAGAGAAGATTCCAAGTGCGCGTCCATTTCGTCCTCGGAGGCATCCCCCGGGTGGCGTTCCGCCCCGTGGCGAAATTAACGCCTTAGCCTGATGGTCTGACGGCGTTCGTAGCCTAGCCGACTTCTAATGCGATCCCGAAACTTTTCAGCCGCTTATTCCGTTGTAAAACGAACCACGGCGCCTGGTGATCGCCGAGGAGCTTTTTTCGCTCGCGAAACCGTGTAGCTCGACACCCAAGTAAAAAGAGCGAGTTCTTTCTAGCCAGTCAGGGAATTCTGGTTACTGGCTAGCTACTGGCGAGTTTAGGCAACGCTTGCTTCGTCAGCAATTGCACGGTTGGGCTAGTCAGCTTCTGGCCGGTTTCTAACCAGCTTTTGATCAGTTTCTAACCAAACTTCTTTTTGTACAAAATTTTGTCACATAGTTCTTATATTGCTTGATTCTAAGTTGTAAAATGTTATATTTCATTATTTAATATGAAGATAATGTGAAACTCGTGCTTGAGAAAGTAAAGTCCTTTCGTGCAGATTCATTCTAACTATCGAGATGATTGTAGCTTTATTTTTAATTACAATTTTTTTTGCTTAGTTCCATAGAAACATTGATTAGAATTTCCCGAGTTTCTACTAGACAGAAAAGGTGCCCGACATTTATTAACCATTTTTATTTTCTAATTTCTGGCTAGTAACTAACACTAAGAAACACTAACGTTAAGAAATACTAGTCAGTATTTTCCTACCCAGCTTTTCAACAATTACTGTGTAATAAATTTTAGCTAGTAAAAACTGGTTAGTTTTTACCTAGTAACCAGATTTTTTTTGAAAATTTTTTTACTTATAGATAACCTTTCCTTTCTCTTCCCTTCCTCGCAGTTCGCCTCGAATATAATGGATATTTACGGTCGATAATTAATGCGCGAAGAACCGCGCGTCGTTATGCGTCGCGTGCTACGTAAATATATTCCAATTGATGCGCAAACTTGGGAGATGCACCTCGAAAATCCGCGGAGATCCGGAAGATCTCCCGGAGGGGACCTTGAAACTTCGGACGCGCGCTCGTGCGAGTGAATTCCGCCGGAAGGCTTCCGTCTGAAATTAGCGCCCTCGCCTAATGCCACGGTGGATAGCCGGATGACCCGGGTCGCCGACGTAACGCCAGAGGCTCGCGCACGACCTTTGCACTCGCTGCGGCACCGAGTAGATTGCGTGGGCGCCACGTCCACCGAGAACCTCTTCCCGGACATGATTCCGAATTAAGCACGATTTTCAAGTAGGGAGGGGGAAAGTAGGAATGGCGACGAATGAGCGTCGCGGTCCAAGCAGCACGTTGCTCAACCGAACAACGCGTCTCGGACGTATCGTTTGCGAAATGCTCGACTCTCGAAAGTTTCGGTCTCGACGCCACTGCACTGTGTGCAGCTCGAATTTCCAGAATTACGGTGGCGTTTGCGTTACACACGATGATACATCTACTTGAAAACTATGGTAAACTAATCGAAAACTAAGATTATTTCGTCGGGGTGAAAAGACCCGAAGACCTCGATGGAGTTTATCTCGGATACGAACGATCGAAAAGTAAAGAGTTCTCATCGGAGAGTCGAGTTGCCCGGGACTTGAGGTAGTTCTGAAAAATAGCACCGGCGCCGATTGAAATTCATGATCGGGGAACGCCTTGACGCTACTTTCCTTCGCATTTTCTTCGTCTGGTTTCTTACGGTTCTTTGAAAAAGAAAAGAATAATTGCGAGACTTGGCAGATAGTAGTATCTCGCAATCGCGGAATGAGCCGGCAAACTCGCGTAAAAATCGACTTCACGTTGGATTCGCCGGCGCGTTGGATCCCGACGTCTTTATCGTCGTGACGTCGTAATTAACGGGGCCGAGTGTGCTCGAAAGTATCGCGCGCAATTTGTTCTCATTAGCGGGAGTGCTTCTCACCGCTGCCTCGCTCGTTACCGCCGCGCTAGTAGGTGCGCGAGCTTCGCTCAGCCGCGGTCGCAGCGTTCGGCCATGTAAAATAATAGAGTCGCTAATACCGCGTCCTCTCGAAGCTCACGAAGGCTCGGTGCGCGCGGTGCGACCGCGATAATTTAAAGCGCGCGTCTTCCCATACTCGGCGCTCCCGTACGTGCTCTCAAAAACGGTAATACCCGTCGCGGGCGCGCGAGCAGCTCTCTCGAAGACCCCGCCACCCGTTGCTCCGCCCGGTGAATTTCACTTCGCGGTAATAGGATCACGCGAAGATAAACTCCGGGATTAGGGGATTATCGAGTAACCTGCGTGCGTGCGGGCAGCCTTAATGGTATGCTAATTTGGTGCTAATTCTGAAGGGAAACAGCTAATAACTCAACGGCGCACTAACCACGAAGATCCCTCCCACCCCTTTTCCCGCCGCGCGGTTCCGATATAATTCCGCTAACTCGCTTGTCTCTGCTTAGCGAATATGAACGGTAACACGTGTTACCCCATCCACGGTATGTCTCCCAAGGCGAACACGTCGTTCACGGTCGTTTGCCGAAAATGTTTCCGGTAGTTGCGTCGGGTGGGCAAAGTTTTAGAGCTGCTAATTGAATCACAATTCACACGTATTACATCCTTGTCGTCCTTGTCGACGTCGTTGTCGTCATCGTTATCATCGTCGTCGCCATCGTCGTCATCGTCATAATCGTCGTCGTCGTCGTCGTCGTCGTCGTCGTCGCTCCAACTTGCGATTATAATCACATCGCGAAATTGAGGCGCTGTACGGATACGGAATTCCATAACGCGCCATAACTTCGCTTAACGTCATTCAGGTGTTGTAACACTTGAGCCAAACCGGATACACGTATGACAAGTGAAGTTACGATGCAGCGTGATGCCATATCGCGCAAAATATAGCATAACAATAAGCAGGCATGCTTTCATGCCTTATTATGGCGTTAAACGCGGATATTTGGTTATCGGGTTTTATCTCTTTTTCGTCGTTGTCACAAGAGAATCCTACATTTAAACCCTGTTGTTACGGGAAGTGCATATAGGGAAAATCGGGACACGTCCGCAAACTTTACAGAATTTCGCTGATAAAACTTTTCTGTCAATCAATTGTTGCGACTGACTGAGCAAACAAAACAGAGATAACCTTTCTCTATACCTTTGTTCTAAGTACGTCTTTGTTAACTGTATATTTTTTTCTCTAATAACCGGAATTGGCCAATGTAACATGCAAAACACATCTATTCATGCAACTTGAGAAACTCTTCATCATTTAAAACTATTTTGTAAATATATATATATGGTTTACTATCGCTGTCATGCTTTTTGCAGAAAAATTGCAGAAAAAAATGTAGAATATAGTGATTTTAATTTTTTTTTTCATATATCTTAATTTAATATTGGTTTTCTTTAGGCGGCTTAGGATATCGATGTCATTTTTTATATTGAGTTAAACTGTCTTTTATAGAAGATTTTCACTTGTTTAATCTCATTTGCGGACATATCCCAACCGCTTATTTTTTCGACTTCAATTCATCATTTAATGAATAATAATTACTTTTATTACACAAAATGATATATCACACAGTTACAGAAAAATTAATTCCAACTGATAACGTCGCTCAATTGATTCATTCACTATAGAGAATGTTAACGCAACATTTCGAAACATTTAACGAAAAACTCCGGGAAAAGCACCTGTGTTCTAAAAAAAACATTTTGCGATTCCATTTCCACCGTTCCTCTCATGATAAGCGATTAGCAAAGCGTTTTGCGCGAACTTACTTCTACCGCCAACATAGCTGACTCAGCCCTATTGATTATTAAGAATACAGTTATTATGATTATTAAGAATACAGTTAGTTATTAACATTAGCATTAAAATCGCTCGAAGACGTAGCGCAGAACAAAGTATGGCGATACGGTCGGGATAAAATGCGCGGGACAAAATACTCCCGCTCGAGTGTCGCGCATCATTCACGGTCGTAAGAAAGAGAGGCGTGTTCGGGAGGCCGCGGGACATCCGTTTAATCTGCAATCTGCGGATCGGCTTTGCCGGCAATAGTTTCACACTTTAGGGGTTTTGGTATGCAAATGCCGGCGAAGAAACACGCGCGGTATATATCGGAGGCTGGCCACTCGCCAGCTACCGATCCCTTCCAGCCGCAGCTATCGCGAGCTGCTCCGGCGACGTGCATTGTACCGAGGCGCGTTGCATATTGCAACGTGGAGTTCCAGGCGCACAGTCACGTCGCGGGGCGAAACGAAAATGCTCTCGGTAGGAAAGCAGCCCGCCGTATCTTTTCGCGAACGCGACTAAATCGCGTGTCGAATCGACGCGTGACTTCAAGTCCGTCGGAAGCATTACCTCGGCTACCAACGAGTCGTCTGTTCCGGGAACACGGCGGATATTAAAAGGCTTCAAACGATCAATTCTTATTCCTGCGGGATGCCCGGGCAGGGATCGTGTGTGTAATGGTCTAATGCGATTCTTCGAGCTCGTCTTGCGCAACTGTTGGAACAATTCATGACTCTCATGAATCCGACTGTTGAAATAATTGTTCGACGTACTCGCGCGCGCTGAAAACTCACTCACTCGTTATTTGACGTGGAAATCCATGAGTTTTGGCAGGTATCTGAGAGAATTAGTATAGATTTCTCAGCGCTATATACTCGTTGGAGTATACGATCGATGGAAGCCTAGAACCATCGCGCGAGATCTTGTGTTTACCTTTGAGATAGGGTGAAAATTGAACGATGCATACGAGAGAGAGAGAGAGAGAGAGAGAGAATGAAAACTTCGTTGCTGAAAATTAGACGGAGGACTTTTCGCAGGTTTTGCATCGAATGCAAAATACCTAGCAGTTCATGCTCTCAGCTCGGCGCTGTGTAATTATTATAGTTTCACAATGCGTTACAGGACGGCGATAAGAATCGAAGGGGGTTGCTACGCGCCGGCAACACGCCGCGCGTTACTCAGAGCGAGTTGAAATTCAAGAACCGTCGGTTGTGTGTGGCCGGTTTCCGAGTGGGATACGCGCAGCTGCTCGCGAGAGGCGCTTGAGAATATCCACACCTCGAGCGACATTGTTTAGAGCCGTAGGATAGAATGGCAGTTTCCCCCCCGTCAAAGAAAAATTATATCGCGCAGTAAAGCGGGCGTTCTCGCGGGAGAGCGTTCTTGCGACGCTCTGACTCTTTCTTCCCGAGCATAAATATCCGCCGACTGCACGGCAAACCGGTGATTTTGCATGCAAGACACGCTTACACACGCTTTTGATGCTCGCGTTTAACTTTGCACGATATTTACTCTGTTGCAGGTGAGTCGAGAACATCGCCGCACAAAGGAGAAAAACGCGAGGGAGATATGTGAGTAATTACTCTAATATCAAAATGAAAGAGATAAAGAGAGAGGGAGAGAGAGAGAGGGGGATAGGGAGGGAGAGGGAGAGGGGGAGAGAGAGAGGAGCACGGACGCGCAAGCGATGAGAACCGCTGAAAATATTCGCCAACTGCTACGGCATAAATCACGGTTTATCAGTTCCGCTTGAAATCACGATTTTCAGCGGCGCGTTTTCGAGCTTCTCACGTAGTGCAAAGTGTGTCTTTGTTGCCAAGGGTTTCAGAGAACGACAGCCGACCGACTGTCAATAGTCTCGCGATCGATACGAGAAAGGTCGCGGAACCCGTGTAATTTCCTCACGTCACCGTGGCACCGCGAATTATCCACTTTGACGTTTCGCATGGTCGATTTCGTAATACGTCGTATGTACCGTTTGCTGCCAGCAATTGCAGCGCCGTGGACGAGAACTCACGGTCATCGTGGACGTCGCGACGAGTCGCCGCAGCCTGGTGAATAAAATTAAACGAACCGTACGACACGCAACACCACATGTCGCGATTTGTAATAATGGATTCGTGAAGCGTAAAATAATGGAGTAAAGAAATAAAATAATAGGAGAATAAAGAGACGATGGGGGATGAAAGGCCGCACCCCAGACTATTTATGACTATTATGACATGAGGCATTCAATGACGGAAACTCTACAATTTTTCTCTTTAATTATATTTTAATTGCATTGATGAAACCAAAAATACACTATATGAAATTAATCATTAAATTCACATCACAGCAAAATTGAAGATAATTTATATGAAGAGAAAAATCATATTTTCTCCGTACAGTAAAGTCGCAGTCTAATTTATGTACACCTGTCTGTCAGTGACTCTTCACCGGGTCTGATCGGTCGTCTCTGTGTCAAATATCAGCGCGATCTTAATCAAGACTTATCCGGCCGCGAGCGCGTCTATTCTCACAACAGACAACGGCCCGCCGATATAATGGAACTAAATAATTCATTTTTGCGGTGATGGAGGAGATAATTGCCGATGACACGAGTCGGGGCTGCGGCGAGAAAGGAGGGGGGTTGCCTCGCTCGCACAGATGAAGAAGTGCGAAGGAAGAGATTGTTGAGGAAATTCTAACAAAAAAGGGATACGGCAAGATAAAGTGCGGCAAGTTTTTACGTGGCGTTAACGCGCCGCCTCGCGTATATTTTAATGATTGAGCGTACACATTAGGCTCACTTAGGGGTCATCCACGGATAAACCGGACTTACCGCGGGCTCGCGCATTCCATTAGCCGAATAATACCGAATGGTTAGGCGAGCGGTCACGCGGCCGCGTTAATTCCCCGATAACGCCGCTTAATCGAAATTCGCGGGAGGGTGTGTTATCTCTCGCGCGAGAAAAGGGAAATAGGATCGATCACCATTTCTTTTTACTCCTCATCGGTGCGCCCGGAGCGGTTGCATCTCGCCCTCGCACTCGTTCAGACTGCCGCCACCGACTGCACTTTGTAGCGTTAAACGCGATTTGCTGGCGGCGAATAACATCGTTAACGCGCTTGCAGGTCAACTTCATTTGCCGCGGCGTGTTTTATCGGCAAAAATGACAGAGACGCAGCGCGCGTGTAACGCGCGCCGAGCAGCGCAGTGACGCGACGTGATACGATGCGATGTGATGCGACGCGAACGACCCGGATTATTTTCCTTCGGATCGTCTCTCATTCAGAGAGAAAGAGAGAGAGAGAGAGAGAGAGAGAGAGAGAGAGAAGAGGGGGAAAGAGAAAGAAATAGAGGAGGTAATCTCTCTTCAATCTCGAGCGCGTGCGCGCGGTCCAATCTTTTATTCCGGTACGCAAATTTGATTCGCGGGGCGGATAAAATATCGCTATTAGCTCGGGCGCAATTTGTCGGATTTTTGCGGCGCGAAGCGGCGGCGGGGACGGTAGCCACGAGACAATTTCGGGCGAAATTATTCCGGCTAAAAGGATTATACTCGTGCGCACCGTGGACACCTCTATATCGCGCGCTCGCGATTAATCCACGCGGCTGGTGTTCTCGAGAATATCACTCGCCGAAGACTTTTCGTGTTTCCGCGTTTTTGTCGTCGGACAGTCTTCGATATAGAGAACCGATAAAGCCGTATATAAGCCGTGGTAGGAATTAGCCGCTCGAGCGGACTCGTTGAACCGGCGTATCTTCGTCGCCGTCGTCCTCGTCGTCGTTGCCGCGCGAGAACAAATCTCGGAGAATCGAGTTTCGGCGAAGAGGGAGACCCTGAGCCGACGTTAATTCCGCGCTGTGCCGCATTAACGTCAAACTTGGGAGACGCGCGGATGTCTTGCACAAACTTATAATAATAATTATCATTATTATGACGTCGTTCAACAGCGCCTTCGCGCGCGCGGGGAGGAAGTCCACCGCGGAGTCTTCTCCGAGGATTCGACATTCGCGAAACAGTCGAGACGGTTAAAACCTGCGAACAAGGACGAGCGGACGGACGGATGGGCGGGCGGTAGCTTCGTAACGAGTTATCTCGGCAAAGTTTCTCGACGAAAGGGCAAATCGTTCGTTCGCTCGCGCAAGTCGTTCAGATGAATTCGTCGCGGGCGAGACGGGCCGAAAGGGACATCCAGCTCTTGTTAAAACCCAACCCCCGGCTATGCCTATTTAAAAGTCAAATAAATTCCATCTCGAACGACCATCTCAAACTACTTGGTAATACCGTAAAAAATGCAAAGACCATCCGACCGCGTCTATTTCTCGCTGGATGTAACTGCGCTCCTCTGTCACTCTGTCC
Source organism: Odontomachus brunneus (assembly GCF_010583005.1). NCBI lineage: Eukaryota > Metazoa > Arthropoda > Insecta > Hymenoptera > Formicidae > Odontomachus > Odontomachus brunneus. The sequence continues at coordinate 292,317 of NW_022639497.1, forward strand.
GCATTGCCGCCGCTGACGTAGAACACGTGGAAGATTTATTTGTCGTCGCGATGAATTATCAAACGTTTTTCTCATCGCATTAATCGACATGCATCACAAAGTCGGGAAAGCTGAATGCACTTATATATTAATTAGAGTCCGCGCATTGAGCGCCGATATTTTTCGCCTCTCGGCGCAATTTTGCGTGCGGTTTTGCCATGCATAATCCTCGAAGCGGAACGAAGAGATAAATCATCGAAATGAAACGAGAAGGAAAAAGCAGGTTGAAAGATAACAGAGAAAAGTGACAGTCACAGACTATATCTCTCTGGAAAGATATATCTATATATATATATATATCTATATATATATATATATCTCAGGACATCCTTATTAGAAATTTATTATTCATCATAATTAGGATTATGGTTATCGGTTTATAGAACGGATAAAAAATAATATTTTTTAAAATGAGAGTTATAAAAAGTTTAAGTTAATCTTTTTACTGAAGAATTGGAGCTTCTAAGTAAATAAAAAATAGCTTTGAAATTTGCAAAACCTCCGTGAGAACTAATACCTACAATCCTAATAAAAAAATATAAAAATAATAAAAAATAAAAAAAATATATTGATATTGATTTCAAATCATTCCTATTGAGACTAGGATGATAACAAGGATTGAAATATCATTCTTTTGCAGAGTAGAATTGAGAAATGGACATAACGATGTTAATATTCAGCACAAAATCTAATTTTTTTCTATCAAAATGCTATTAATAGGTATACATAACGAAACAAATTCATACTCCTATAAATTTCCAACTTTTTTCAGCTCCCTAAATTTCTCCTAATTTTTAATCCTTTAAGACGATCTTAACTATAAGATCCGATTACACCAGTCTGGAGCTCGCCTTTGTGATTGTTATCATTTTCTGAGACATTCAGTCAACCGTCTGATTGTATCAAAGGAAGCATCGTAGCGAAATCTCGAAACGCGAAGCAAGTCCGAAAGCAATAATGGTCGTCCGTCTGGAAGTTTTATAATTTGACGATGATTTGGCGGTATGCTTTCGAACGAAGGACTGGAGTGTGCATAGTTTCGAGTGCCCGAGACACGTACGTCAAACGGGAGTCCGCGGGAATCCGGTGGAATCCGAAGGAGCCGAGAAACCGCAATATTCCGAATGTTCATCAGCTCCAACCGGCCAGAAACGATGCTCGGTAACGTGCCTTGTTAACGGCCCGCCGAAACTGCCGTATCTTAGGGCATCAGCTACTACCATGCCCTCTTCCTCCTCCCCGTTATGCTTCTCGCAACACAAGCGGAGAGGCACGTAAACGCCGCGCATATACCGTTACCGTCGAGTTCGTCGTTATAACGGCGGCCCTGCCACGAAACTACCTGTCTCGCGGTGTAAACGAGTTTCGCTAATTTCGGGAGAAACTGCGAAGTTCCTCGACTGAGGATACTCATAGAGATGCGCGCCCGCGATCCAGTTTCCGAGCGCTTTCGTGCGCCCGTTGCGTTTTCGCAAACTTCACCACTCCAAAATCGTCTCGAAGCACTCGCGCATCACCGTCGTAAACTTAGGGGATGAAGGATCGACGGACAGACGATGCAAGAATTATCCCTCTGTCAGACGCGAAAGAACATCGCGAAACGCCGCGAGAGTTTTCACCGCGTTATGATGTCGCTTAGCGCGGCACACTGACGCGGTCTTCGTATCGATTGATCGCACTGAAAAAAAAATATTAAAATTACTGTTCTTTTTGGCCTCAACCATATTTCTTACTTGTTCTAACACGAAAATAATAGTGGTAACATGTATATAAAGTTATTGTCATTAACATTATAGTAGAATTTAAAAAATAGTAGTTTTCTTGGCTATAATTCATAAGAACTATTTCTCTACATGATTATATAGTTATAAACAAAACCAAACATTCTTTTCTCATTCTTTTCTCTGGAGGTAATCCTCCAGTATACGACATTCATAATGAATACGACTCGCCAGCAACGTCCCACATATAAGGTCTCTCACATCGAGCTCAGCTTTACTCAAAAAATTCAATTCTAATTAACACGTTCGCTATTAGTGTCACATATATATGACAGTGATAATTTTTTTCCTTTTCTGTTTACGTAAACAATCTGTTTTATGCATTTACATAAAAAATATATAAGGTATTCTGGACAAAGTCCTTAAATAAGCCGTGCTATCGTATTAAATGTCATATTACAAATTTAAAAGTACAGTTTGTATTTATTTTTATGATCAGAAAGGTTTTATTATTCGACATTTGTTTAATCTTTTCAGCGATTTGGCACATATGTGTGCGTCTAAATATGTTGAATTTCTCTTCAAATTCAAACATTGTTGATAACGATGATGTATCACGTTGTGAATAAATATTCACTAAAAAATTCTACGAGACAAGAAAAAAGAAATTTTCTTACATGTTCACAAATATTATATTTATATCACTTAAAAAAGAAATCAGTTTCTTCTGATTTTAATAAACTCGTCCCTGAAAACGTGCTAAGAAAAACGATTTCAAAGAAATCTCAGGCAATACTTTATTTCTATATTGACCCTACAATTTTCGTGTAATTTAAAGAGCCAATGAAGAATCCCAAGACATAATATTATACAAGCTATTGACCTACGCTGATGCTATAAATGGCTGCTCACTGCCTCATGTTAAAGAAAGTCGAAGAAGCATTTTTATCCAAGAATTATATTATTTCCGTTTCCTTAACTGCCCCAATGTTGGTAAAAATGACAAACAGATTATAAAGAAAAGGAAAGTTTATTGCTTTATTCGTTCATTAATCTTATTATTTAACCATATTCTTAATCTAATTCCCATACGCATTATATGCAGTGGAATAATATAAATAAAACATTTATTATATTGGAGCTAAGAGAAAACAAAATACCGATAGAATATCAAATAAATATTTTGAACAGATCCTCCATTTTAAGTTTCAAAATAATGGAAACGGTAGTAAATGACTGCACAAATGTAAGACAACAATTTGTATAATATTATATTCCGAAACTTATTATTAATCTTTCAGCTAATAAAATTTTGTTAATGTGGTTAAAATTTCAATTCAAAATATTTAATATTAACTAATGTTAATGTAACTATTAAATCTTTAATTAACGTTAATGTAATTATTAAATTTAATGAAATTTAGCTTCGTTTAATGCACATAGAATCACTACAATTTAATCTCATATCTGTAATTTCGACTGCGACGGGCGTCGCGAATACTTTCACGCGAAAAATGCGAAATGAAGCCGCTAGTTTTTTTTTTTGCTGTATCATTAATCATGCTAAAATCCCCCTTTACTGCCCCGTAGAATCTGCGTTCGTCGTAATCCCATTTAATTTCTTTTTGAAAATAACGCGTTGCCGGCCGATCCGCGTTTAAACGTAGTCGAAGCCGTTATTTAACGTTGTTATTACCGGCATCGGTGCGCCGTGGTTAATATTTCTAATAGCCGCGATAGGCGCGTTATAGTGAGCAATCAATCGCGCGCGTACACGCGCATCGATTGACGCTAATTATGCGCGTAAACCAAGATAACGAGATACGCGAGCGAGCGGTGTCCCCGGTTATTCGGGCGCGGTTTCAGCACTTCCGACACGGAAACGGCTGGTGAAAATCGAGCCGGCGCAGCGTCCGCAGAAGGGAGCCACGAAACAGCCGCGACTGCTACGTAGGCAACCGCAATTAAAGTATTTTACACCGTACACTCGTAAATTCTCTGCTTAATCGAAACGCGCCGCCGCGGCTATCCAACGCCGTGATTTACCGTAACGACGGCCCTCGATAACACCCGAAAGTATCGACGGCATTTCGTCATGCGCGAGACTCCTATCGTTTTCAGGAGATTTCCAGGAGATTTGCATAATGTCAGATCAGCGACACAGTCGTCCTGCTTTACTTGTCATGACACCGTGTTCCAATTATCGGCAGTCGCGTCGTTCGTCACGCTATTTGAGAAAGATATTGTATACGCACAACCCAAGGTTTCGCCTATATATTTGTTCATTGTCGCGTTCTTCCCGAAAAGATATGTCACGATAACATTTCAAATAAACATTCTCGTTCCAGAATTTAACTCGTCTTCGGATTTCGTCTTTCACACGGAAAATCTAGTGTCGTGCAAATGAAAAGATTTCGATGAGGGGAATTGTGTTTTCACTTCTCCTCTTTTCCGTCTGAAATTTTCCGCGTCGTATACAGCTTGCATGAAAGAGAATACATTTAAAATTCCACAAGCGCTTTTGAAATTTAATACAGATTCTCTCACACGAGGTCGCTTTGTCGCGCAGCATTTTGCAACAAACGCGCCATGACAAACGCACAAGCAAGGACTTAATTTTATTCATATAGGCATAGAGATGCGGTATGAAATACGAGGTCGGCGTTAACGCCTCGACACGATCGACGGCTGGCCGCGAGATGAATTATGCGATCGGGATTCATGGAATCCGTGGGGTTAGTAGGCGGCCTCGTGGCTGTAACGCCGCTATACGTCCGTGTAATTTCGCGGCCGTATCGCGGCCGATTTACGACCGCGCCCGGACCGCGAAGCGTGCTAGGCACGAGTCGATCACGTCGTAAAGCCCGGAAAAGCGCGCGCATGTCTCCGCGCGATTTTACCGCCGCGCGCCGCGATCATCGATCTCGCATCCGGCGAGATTGTTTTCCGACGATCTGACCGCGCGCTCTCTCGCGATACGAACCCCTCATGCAAATGCAGCCGGACGAGTCCTTTAGCCCTTTCACCCCTCCCGCGCTCATAATTCCGATCGCAGCATAGCTGACACGAGGAGAAATCGCAGTTTCAATCGCGATTTCGTACGTTTCTCTCTCGTATTTTCCTTTACTTTCTGTCCATCCTGAAAACTAAATTGCTCTATAAACGGAATAAAAACAATATGTTTGGCCTACGCATAAATGCAAGATCCAACCCACAAAATTATGATTTTTGAATTTTTGTTACCAATGAATAGTCCAGATATCTCTCTTCATGAGATAAAAGAGATCCAAGTCTAATTATCCAAATTTAAAATGAATTAAATCTAAAATGAAATAAATTAAAGTGAATAAAATAAATTAAAAATGGGTTAAACTAAATTAACAGTTTTTATTTTCCACTGGTCGTGCCATTTTTTAATAGTTGCATCTCTTTTACCCACTTTTAAGAGTTAAGTTTGTCAATGAATAAAAAAGAAAAAAATTGGCTATGCTTAACTTTTTGAGGGGTTACGAAGAACCTCAGTATTATCTTTTAAATCATGTCATCAAATTTTTATCTTCATTCTTCTTTTGCGGGTTGGATCATTTTTGCGTAACCAAATCTGGTTGTGCTAACCAGATCCCATAGTAAAATACGGAATATGTGGTTGCTGCAACCACACAGCAATTGTTAGGTTACAGTGACGATATCTGGTTTTGCTTTAACCAGAGTTTATATCCATAGTAAATGCCAATCCAACCGATTTTTGGTTGCTACAAACAGATCACGCACAAACTACATTGATGCGGTTGATATACCAAAATAACCGAGCCGCATTCAACCATGCACACCACCATCGCGCAAAGATAACCAAAGTGATTGCAACTATGCCGCTCACGACTTAATATTTTTGTTTATGCGCACCGTATCTTTTTTTCATGTAGAGAACACCAGAGCATATTGATTCATTCGTACAAATAAAGAGCTTTTTGCAGAATTAAAAAGACAATTTGCGCGGATATCTGTTTGCAGGACCTTATTTGTAGGACTTTTCGCGCGCACGTGGTTCTCGAAGTGGAAAAATACATCGTTTTTATTATTATCGAGAGTAGGATAGTGTGAGGAAGGGAGGGGGGAAGGTGAAAAGTATGAAGAGCATTCCCGTGAATTTTCTCGGATCGTTTTTCTACGCAGTCGTGTGATCGCACGGCCGCGCGCGTTCCAGAGTGCACGTACTGTGAGTGCTGCGCGCGGAGAAAAAGCGGCTATGAAACGCGATGGTTTTATAGCGCTATTGTAACCGAGAGTGTCTCTCGTGGGGCAACACAGATTCGTGGACGCTCGTGAGGAGCACTTTATTCCCGATATCGGAGATCACCTATAAACGCTCGCTTCGCGTCAGATATGAAGAAATTAATCGCTGAGCTACATTTTACGGACATTTGACAGAACTCGTCGCGCGATGGCGATTCTGTTCTCAATGCTATTATGACATTTATGTTTTTCCTTTATTTTATTTTCCTCTCTCTCTCTCTCTCTCTCTCTCTCTCTCTCTCTCTCTCTCTCTCTCTTTCCCGTATCGCGTGTAATGTTTTGGTACACAGTGGCGGACGATAACGGCGTATTCGCGGCGAGCTCTCTTTTTTAACGACGCATTTCGAAACCCGAGGGGGCTTTGCCGCTCACTAATCCAGCGGAATTACGCGTTCCTTTCACTCGGTTCCCGTTGAGCACGAGGTGGACCACGAACGGCTAAGGGAGAGGCCGATATAAAAGTAATGGAATCGTAGTAGAGAGTCGGGCGCGATGCAGGCGGCATAAATGGCCGCTTGGCGGTCGCTCCGCGTAAACGCGCTCGATCGGATAGAAGAATCCGCGTTTCATATCGCCTCTTCATGCTCGAACGAAGCTCTATGATGCATGCAACTAATTACAACGCGCGCTGGTTTCCCTCTTACGGCCGCGCAACTGTGAATTTTACCTTTCACGAGTGATCCACGTGAGTCAGCCGTTGGCCGCGCGAGTGCACTAAGCTTGCTTAAAACGACGCGCCGAATCTATATCCGCGCGCGCCTTTACGACGCGACGTGCCGCAATCCGGCATTCGAAAGTGCATTTAACGGAATGCGCTGGATTATGTTTTGCCGCTTTTCATGCTTTTAAGGCACGATATTTCGCGAGGAATATGCATTAGGCGTAAAACGTTCGTTCTCAGCGGGAATTTCATCCCAGATCTATTTCGCAATGGTGAAATCGCGCGCGCTGTAATCGCGACCCTCTCGACTACGTCAACAAGAGGACCTGATTTCTCGCTATTATTTGTCGTTTCGATTTCTCCTTGTGTTCCCCATTGAAACGCGATTCAGTCGATAAACGCAGCTGTAAAATTAATGTGACAAAATTATGAAAAAATATAAAGAGAGAAGTATGTTAATTTTGCAATTGTTTTTGATCATTGATGTTCACAAAAAGATAGGCATTACTGATAGTCTATTCCTGGATTACTGAAAAGGATAATTTTCGGAGTATTTTACAAATATACTCCAGTGATCTGAAATGTTATTTCATATAAATATTTCGTTACTTGAAAATAGCACGCAATTCCCGAATCGAAATTTTAATTCTGCAGTTTTCGATTTAAACTCTCTATATATCTTGATCTGTATATTTTGATCACTGTATGTGTAATACAAATAAAAACTGAAATCCTATTTAGCGTTTCTGAATGGCAGTAAACGCACCAAATACCACTTTTATACACGAAGAAAATTTAAAAAATTATTACAGAACTTTGTGAACGAAAAATAGATCGACGTTCTGCAATAATTCGCTTTATCCTTTCATTTCACGTGTGCTACTCATATTTAAGGAGCTGAAATGATTTTTAATATTATAAAAACACTTGTTTTTAACGAAACTTATCATGTTTCTAGCAAGATAGATATTACTGACAGTCTATTCCTGGATTACTGAAAATATAGTAAAATTGCAAAGAATTTATATGAAGAAAAGGAAAACTATAATATTCTCTCTGCATAAGTTTTAAAAAAGATTTTTGGACAAAATTAGTAAATCCAATAGAATCAAAAGATGTTGATATAGACTTTAGAATCAAATTGGAACGGAAAATCACGATGACGTTAAAATGACGAGAGAATGATCGAATCGTAATTGAAACGTGAGTTCTTTAGGCATTTTCTTATCATTTTGATATTATCGTAATTTCTTATCTTGTCTGAGGAGTATCAAATTAGATGTTAAATGGAATTTCGAGATTGACAGGATAAAAATTTTGAATCAAGTTTTGGTTTTCTCGCCTTCGATATCATTAATCAAGATTTCCGCGGGACCAGGGGCCTTAACAAGCGAGAAGAGGCTCACCTGCTTAACGAAACCGGCCTTTTCTTCTGTTTATTCGCCCTCACGGGTCTTTGCGTAATACGTATTCGATAATGCGCGTGTGCACGTGCCATGCGCGCACGTAGCACGGACTGTATAATTTTACAATGCCGTAACCAGCTCCGGTCTAAAAGCGCGTAGCCTTCGGTACAAAGAAACAGCTGCTTAATGACTGTCGTAAAACTTTACGACTCTTTATGGCCCTAAGGAAAATCTCTTCACAGTTTCATCCGCTGCGACCGTCCAATCGTCGTAACGACAATTCGAACGCGTAATATCGCGGCCCGTTAAATCAGATCATGTCGCGCGATCCGCCTCCTCGAAATTGACCGAGGCGGCGTTACCTACGCGAAGCTAATTTTTGCCATTTCACGCTCACTGCGGTAAAACACAAGCAAACGAAACGAAATGAAGTTACGGGCGTGTAAGAATAACTTCAGACGCTTGGCGAGTTTCAAAATAGCCCAAGTGGGCTTCCGCTAAACGACGACGTCTGTGTGACGTACATCTTCTCGAGGCTATTTCGGATAGCTATTTCGGACGTCTTATTGACACCTCATTAGGGGATCGTCGGAAGTCTCGGCTGGTACCAGCACCCGTTCCTTCTCCACGATTTCGATTTGGTTCGTACTGCGCTGAGACCAACTCGAGCTGAATATTACGGCGCGAATATAACGTTTCAGATCCCGTATAATCCCGCTTCGTTAGACGTAATAATTGAGAGCGGCAGAAAACATGAAAATAGAGCGGAACTAATCCATCGGAGTCCGAGTGGGTGCCGAAAGAAAGAGAGAGAGGGGAAGAGAGGTAAAATTGAATCTCTCTCACACTTAACCACCTCGTCGAAAGGCTCGGACGTCGGTGTGTAGTCGCACACCGAGCCTTATTGAAATCTCACGTGACGGGATTCGCGGCGCGACGATGGATCTTTATCGTGAATACGGCGCGGCGGGGACAGAGACGGCGGGATGGAAGAACGATCGTATTTCTCGCGGCATCGGACATCGCGAAATCCATTTTCTCGGCGAATAATTGCCTGGCGAAAGAAGTCCCCTTTCCCCTCGAGCGTTACGCGGATAATCCGAGCGAACGAGTCCGAAAGAGCAGCCCGGCAAAAAGGCGGCTTTCGTCAGTGAGAAAAAGGGGAAAAGCGCCGAGGGGGATGGTCCACTTTTGTGGGAGTCCTAGTTAGCCAGGTTGTAATTAATCGGCGCGCCGAACACGGAGAATGATAGACGCGCGCATAGGTGGGAGAGAGGAAATTCAACCGGATTTTCGGCCCCGGCCACGACGCGTATAAGGTGCTCGCGCGTTGAGCCAATTAGCCCCGCCGTCCCGTCTCTCCTCCTTTCGGTGCTGCTTGTTCCAATCTCCGCTTCCGATCGGCGACCAGAGGTTTATCGAACATGAAGCGAGGATCGCGCTCGTTGCCTGCGTATCTCGCTGCGCATTTTCGATTTTGAAATAACTCGATCTTCGTTCCATTTTTCCGCGCGGTATTCGCATGCAAGTACTGCGATATTCACGATAATTATTGCCGAATTATGCAACAGCGTTCGATGATATTATTGATGTTATTATTGCTATTGTTGCTATTATTGTTATTATTATTATTATATTCGCTTTCTATTAGAATAGCGGGAGGGATTTTACAGCGAAGAAAATCGCGAGGACGTGACTTTCGCGAAATATTTTACTTCGTTATTGAATAGTAATGTAGTAGAAAACGCGCCGAATTTCTTCTTTCCTTTCTCTTTTTCGTTTTCACTTCGCTGTGTATCGTGCGCGTCGCCGGAAATTGTTTCCTCTTATTTCGAGATTATTCAGTTATCGTGAATTTTTTCCGGTGATACACGGTGTCAAATTTTTATCGCCGACAGGCGCGACGCCGATAAATCGAGATTTATGGGACTCTGGGATGATATTATATTTACGTCGGAACAACGCGCTAGGCGAGAGCGCGGCGAGCTGGCGTTTTTATTTTACTGCACCGTAACTAATTGGCGCACACGCAGTCGCGCGCGACTGCTTTTTCGAAGGAACCTTGTATCAGGGATGCTCTCAAAATCACGGTCCCCTGTCATCGACGGAGGATTACTATCGTGGCGTCGCACGTGGAGATCTATATTCATGATAGCGTGCGTTGCTCCGTTAACGAGATCGCGCGCGCGCGCAAACACACATACGTACCCATGCGCGCACACGCGCGCAGCACGGCAGTTTCCTAAATATTATTTTGTCGCAGAATCTCGGGCGCGCGTATCTAATCCCCCGGTTCTCTGCGAGGGTGCATAGGCGCACTCCCGTAATAGGTTTAGAAGAAGGGGCTGTCGTCCCGTCTGGGTTTCGCAACGAGCCTTTCGCGTAAGTGGATTAACGCGCGACGATCTTAATCCCGTTACACGTTAGGCTCAGTTGGGTCTCTCGGCATTCTAACCGAGTTTCGATGGGCCGATTTGTTATTGGGCAGAAGCGCGTCTCGAGACGCGGCCCCGACTGGAGGCGCAATCGACTGCAGTCGTAAATTGGCCGCCATTTTGACCGGGGCGGCGATAATGGATTTTAATCATCGCCTCGTTGTTCCGCCGGCTGTTCGTACACAGTAAGAAACACTCGCCCGCCGCCGCCGGACTCATCCCTCACGCGCGTCCATTAAAGCACCGGAAACGGTATTTCGTTTTTTCCATTAAGTCGCGCTTCCGTGCGCGCCAGCGATACTCGTTTAATTCCCGTTTGTTCGAGAGATGAAAGTTGGCGCCGTTGGGTTCTGTCTGCCTGTGTTTTTTTTTCTTTTTGCGTGTGTGTTTTGGCGAGTGTACACACGCCAAAATGGTGTTAGTCGCGCGCGAATGTTTGATGAAAAATTCAATCGCTATTAAATGGGAGAAAATCTGTCGAATCGGATCGCCGGCCGATAGAAAAAGGTCAGACGCGACTGAAAGCCAACTAGTCTTCGCGCGCGGAAAGTGGTACTTTGCAATTCGATGCGTGCGTTTTCCACGAGAATCGAGGTAACGAAAGGCGCGCGAGCGCAATACCGTCGAGCCAGCTTGAAAGACCGACAGCTTCCGGGAAAGAATTCCGCCATTTCGAAGATAGCACGCATCGAACCGCGACTTGCGAAACAGCGCTGAGAACAGAAATGCGCGCTAAAATTTTCGCAATGTCACAGAAGAATATCGTTCTTCTGCTGCAAAAAGCGATTACTCAGTTTCCTTTTATGAAGTGACGATTATATTTTCAGCAAGAAATATTTTCTTGATAACATCACAGTTTTAAAATTTACTCATCACAAATTGAAAAGAACTCATTATTATATATTTGAAAAGATAATTTATTGTCTTTGCAAGGATATTATAAAACTTTGGCGAAGAAAAATTTGATTTGATTTGATATAGTAAGCAAACTGAATTTTTGTTTTAATTTAATATTCTTGATTCAATTTATAAAAAATATGTTGTTTTAATTTAATATTCTTAATTTAAGTAAGATTACCAATGCTCATGTTTTGATATTTTTGTAATAAATAATTTTACTGAAGTACTTTCCTTTTAACTCTAATGGTATTATTTATTATAGGCTTCAGTGAAGTAATGTACCAAACGCTATAAAAAAATAACAATAAGAAATGTATTTTTTTGTATTTTAAAAGAGTATGGCCATTTTATCCGAGTTTACTCTACATCTCTATATGTATTCATATTTTCCAACATTTCATGTCCTTTGATACTTACTCTCGACTCTGTAAGAAATTGTACTTTTGTACAGATTGAAACAATTGTGCGTTTGTCCTGGCGTGATATCTCACATCAGTGGTGGAAACGCGTGTCGCGCGCGATACGTCAAAAATACTCTGAATACTAAGTTCCACACGTCGTCGCGTGTGCACATCGACTCCAACTGCCGCCCCCACCGTTGCCGCCACGGCGGCTTTTAAATCTCCCTCACGCACGGAAGCACCAAGAAAGGAACGGTGGGAAATAGAAAAGCCACCGTGGCTCACGGCGCAGCTCGAGTCCGGGGAAACTCATTTCCCCGGCGCGGAATCCGGTGGCCCAGTAGCCCGTACCAAAAAGCGATCAGCGATGGATTTTCCGAGCGCTTTACCGCCGGTAAAACCGATTCCAACCAGCACACTCTCGCTCCCGGAGCGCGCGGCCGTCTTGCTTCTCGCCGCGATCGCGAATATAAAGCGAACCAGCGAGGGCGCAACATTGCGTAATCCTGCATCGTTTCGCCGCGCTGTTACAGCGAACTTTCCGTTCGTTTCGTTTCGTTCATAATCCAGCCATGTGAGCCTCGTAAATGCCTCCTCGATAAGTTCATGGATTTGACGCAGAGAAGAACGTCTTGTACATATTCCGCTCGAGGTTACTTGTCGCGAGAATTTCATCGAAGGGAAACTATTTGTAACGAGCTAATGCCACCGTGAAGATGGGTAATCACATTTTTAATTTCTGCTCGTCGCTTTAGCACTCCCTGCATGTGCGTGTATATACGTACGAAAAACTTATTATGGGGTCTCTCTCTCTCTCTCTCTCTCTCTCTCTCTCTCTCTCTCTCTCTCTCT
>NW_022639497.1:305034-322091 GCF_010583005.1 Odontomachus brunneus
AGGGAGAGAGAGAGAGAGAGAGAGAGAGAGAGAGAGAGAGAGAGAGAGACTTTGGCTTTCATTTATATTCAGGAAAACTAAGCGTCAAGAAAACATTCTTAATAAAGCGCATAAAAGTACTCACAAAATCCTTTTCTGAAAAATGTAAAGCAGATTTTAATCTTTAGCTGAGAAGTTGAAGGGATATCATTCTTTGTAACTTTACTGATAAAATATTAACTTTCTTTTGCAAAGTTTATGTTGTATTGTTTGCACAGAATTATAAGTACTTTTACACAAGGTGAAAATGTGCGCAAAAGTGAATTGAGGCATGAAAATAATAGTAGTAAGGTAAATGTACCAATCTCCGGACATTATTATTATTTTTATATTTGAATATGAATATTTCAACTTTCAACGTACAATACATACATATTGATATACATACATTTAATATTTATATTTAGTGTACGTTGAAAGATGAAATATTTAAAGAAATATTCAAAATAATAAGGGTGTCCGGAATTAGGTACATGTCCGGGCATTGGGACATTTACCTTAACATATAAGATTATTATCACTAACATTATAATAGAATAACAAAAAATGGTTTGCTCGTCTATAATTTATAGTAATTATTTCTCCACGTGATTATAGTTACAGGTATGAAATATTTTTTTCTCAGTATAGTAATATCGATCATTTCTGTATAATCCAAAATTACAAAAATTGCGTTGTAATTTTCAATATTTTCCTTGCGTGATTATCTCCAACACGTTTGAAGATATGTGACCTCGAAGCCCGAGGTGAAACACCTTGCGTACCTTCGACGAGGGGCAAAAATCGAGACTACGGTCTGATTCTCTTTTTCCCTCTTTCTCTCTCTCTCTCTCTCTCTCTCTCTCTCTCTCTCTCTCTCGCGACATAAATTGAACGTGCACGGTTTCTTTTCGCCGCTCTTCTCGGAGACAAGTCACCCTACCTTTGTGAGCCATAATGGCTTCGGAGTGCAGGAAGGATTTGCGGGTTTTGAGGGAGCCGCGCTTTCCATTTAAGAATAACGTTAAGATGTCTGGCGGCTTTCGTCCGGTAATAGAATCTCGGATTAATCTACGTGGCGCGAGAAATTGAGACGTGCGCGCGCCACTGGGTATCGGCGTTTGCTCATTAAAGTTAATGAGAATTCTTATTCTGCGACGCGGTGTGTTCATTGATAGATACGCGCGTCACCCGGTGTGCGCACTCGTGTCTCTCTCTGTGTCGCGCCTCCTCGGGGGCCGAGGAGAAGGCGGATAGGGTGAGTTTCGATCCGCGCGCACCGCCCGGGAAAATTGCATTGTCGGGCGGGATTTACAGGTTTGCGGAAACTATGCGACGCGCCCAGAGACGACACGGAGAAACAATTAAACGCTCCTCGCGGCCGCGCCGTACGGAAAACTTCGGGTGCAATTTTCGTTTATCGGCCTTGGGTTAGATTACCGGACCGATCTCTTTCTCTCTTCTTCTTGAAAACGACGACCGACAGCGACGGCAACGCCCGACAGAGCCGCCGCATCGAGAGGAAGAGCGCGTCTTTATTTTCCTCCTCCGAGTAGCGGCCAAATTCCATTACGAGACGGGACCGCCACGTTTCCTCCGTCGCTCTTCCTCCTCGTTATCCTTCACCCTTGCAATCCCTCCGCCGTTGCGGTGATGTTGCTTCTTGTTTAAAAATAACGTTGACGTATCCGTCGGTCTCCCTGCGGCAATCGGGTGATCCCGTCGGGATTTAATCCACGTCGCAGAGGTAGACGGGAAATCGAAAGGATACTTGAAACTCGATTTTTGGTCGGCACAGAGAGAGGAAGAGAGAAATAGCACAGAATAAAGACCCCATGCGGAGAGAAAGATAAAGAGGGTGGAGGGGAGAGAGAAACGCGTCTCGCTTGCAAGCGACCCTTTCCAAGAGATATCAGAGCACACGTGGTGAATATCTGCCATCTAAAAAATTCGAGATTGTCCCAAAGGAAAGGCTCGATGACTTTAACCTAGTCTCCTTTTGTATTAATAATCTATATATATATATATATATATATATATATATATATATATATATATATATATATATATATATATATATATATATATATATATATATATATATATATATATATATATATATATATATATATATATATATATATATATATATATATATATATATATATAAGATAGAATGTCTGTCTCTCTGTTCCCTATAAACTCCTACGCCCTTTGATCGATCTGGACAAAGTTTTTCATAGTTATTCTCTGAGAAAATGTAGGCTACATAATACCTGGATACGCTCCAACATCTCCCCTTCATTTTATCTCCTTAATGCTTTGTGATAATTTAAGTTTAGATGTTCTAGATGTATAAGAAGTCCGGGCAACGCCGAATTGTTTAAGCTAGTTGCTTATAATTATAATTTATAGCGGTATAGTGGTATTATAGCGATTCTGAAATACTCTATGCATTATAAATATTTATGATAATATTAACATATACTACTCGTCATGCCATGTATAAGTTATTATTACGTTATTGTACACAGATACAGAAACACGCGACGACCTCGCGTTGTTATTTTGTCGACTTTTACTCGAAACCCAAACAAACGAAGAAACGTAATCTTTTTCCTCCCTGATTTTTCCCCGCTCATCCACGGGGTTGGACGCGGCCAATAATGCTGCAAATGCTTTTTTACTTTTTGTAAATGTCGAGCAGTAGAGGGACAGCTGGAAGCGAGCGGAATAATTTCACGCATTTCTGTTGCGTCAGATAAGTTAACCCGTAATCTCCGAGCGAAAATTTCCGCGCCAACGCTGACGTGCTGCCGCTATCATCGTCGTTACTCGCGCAGGGGCTGCGTGTCGTGCTCTGGGAAAATACGACGACTTTGCTCCCTGTGTAACAGCGCCCGCACTTGCTTTTATCCCTATCAGCCACTCTGGGCGAGGGAGAAATCCGCGTATAACTTCCTCCGGTGTTATCGACTCCACGAAACCGAAGGATATATCGCGAAATAAAGATAGACATTGTCGCGACGTTAACGTAACGCTAACTTGCCGGGAAATACTTAGGGCTGTCCTACCATGCATTTTACGAATGCTTAAGATGACCCTAATACTCTCATAATGCAACGATTAATCAGTCGCGGGTTTTTTGCCGAGGTTATCGGGCTCCGTGTGTTTTTTTATCAGTTTATTAGCATATATCTGACTATGCTAAATCCGTGTTTGCGTTACAATAATTATAAAATATTTGGAGCAGCGATATGAAACGTGTTTATATAAAAGAAAGAAATCCGAATTTATTGTAAGAATCTTTTTGCGTGTATAAGATGCAACACAATTTATCATAAAGGTCAATTAATCTAGTTTAACTTGAAATTTGTGTTTGTTAAAATTATAATAAGTTCGTGATCAACGAAACAATAACGATTCTGAACTTTAAAGCACCTCCGTCGCAATACCGTCGTCGCTATTTAACATTCATCGGTCGTTCTCTTCTCCCTAGCGAAGGGTTGTTTAGATTTTACACGAGGGACCCCGTTACCAACGTTTCGTATGCGATAGAATCTCTTTCGTCTTCTATCGAGATGCTCCATTCTCGTCGTTAATGTCGTAAAAGAAGACGGCAAAGCAGATAGTGTCTCTTTCCATTCGTTCCCTATTTCTCATTTCCCGTTGTCGCTGCTCTAGAAATGCAATCCTCGCGTTACTCCCTCCTCTTCTCTGTCCCCAGCTCTCTCTCTCTCTCTCTCTCTCTCTCTCTCTCTCTCTCTCTCTCTCTCTCTCTCTCTCTCTCTCGCTCTCTCTCTCTTGCTCTCGTTCCCTCGCCTTCTTGCTTTCAACGGCCTCCTCGAACTTCAACGGCAAGTTCCGTACTCCTCTGCGTAAGTCCCCTTCATTACGATTTCACCGCTACCGCCTCGTCTCGACGCCCGTTGATTTTGATCGCAAAATCAGAACATTGTCTCGCGCGCACGTCCTTCATTTTACAAAGCATGCGAGGAATATCGGTAAATGAGACCATATGACGAGTGTATTGGAAAATTGATTAATCATTCGTTAATGATCCAGATATCTAAGAGAAATGCGCGAAGAGATTGAATTTCTCAAAGAATCTTTTTCTCTTTTTCACTCCTTTGTGGATTCGAAAGTAATATCTTCTTTTTACGTCATATTAGAATTTCGCGCGTCACCGATATTTTGCAGGGAACGCTAGACCATCGTTGAGCGCAAAATACTCAACTGTTTGCAATTAATCGCAATTAGCGGGTCGACTAAATTTCACGTGGAATCGCGCGCGATTCGGTCTCTCAATCGGCCGTCCTCTCCATCGATCATTGGAGCGTCGACGACCATTGTACCAGTGTGTAGGGCTGCCTTATTTACAGAATCCTGTCAGTGTGCGGACCTTCCCCGGAATCCTCCACGTCCGCGCGCCCTTCCTGTCCTTCCACCCGTCCTGTCCTCACCGTACGTGGTCGTCCTTCCTCCCAGGGACATCAGACATATTCCGTCGACGGCGGCAGGTAATGACGTGCATTGCCCGCCTGCTAGCTGCAGCCATGGGACGGAGACAGATAGGTGAGCGGACGGACGGAGGAGTACCTCGTTATCGTGACAATGTAGGCGCGTTCCGTCGTTACATCCAGCTACGTATCTATCTATCGGCCGCCAAGTGGAAACTCGAGTCATATTCAAACGTTATTTTCGCCGACGCGACGTGGAAAAGCCCCATTCGCACGAGTCGGGCCGATTCAAAGGACGACCGGATCATGTCAATGTTTGAATTTAGTCGGTGCTTTTCGAATATTCCGTTTTCCGCGCGGGAAGGTATTCCATTATTACGATACTTTTGGTGCGCGCATGCGTGACGATTTTCTACTATGGTTATTTTTCTCTTCTCCGCGCTTCTATTAGGAACATTTCGTTTTTATGTATTGTTTTTTTTCATGAAACGAATTTTTTTATGTTTTTATTAAACTCGATACGATTAATCATGTTTGTGTTAATGAACATGTAATTGCTTCGGTGATTAATGTTATTTAAGGAGAGAGTACCGATACTCGGACACGTAACTAATCTTAGGCATTCTTATTGTTTTGTTCTTTAGATGTGAATATATTTCAACTTTTAACATAGAATATATATGTATGTATTCAATACATATATTCAATGTATATATATTTTTTATCTTGAAAGTTTAAATATTTGTATTTAAAATAATAAGATTTTTTAAGATTAGATACGGACATTGGTACTTTTATCTTATACAGAAAACAAGACTTCTCGCAGTTCTAATCACGGATTGCTAAAAATCTGTTGCCACAACTAAAAATAGCTACCGTAACTAAAACTATCGTCGCTATGTTTCATAGTTAAATATATGTTTATTGACAGCTTTATTTTTAGATATCCATATACAATGAGATTTACCAAACGCAGATAGCCAACTTTCGCTTTCCGTATAGGATCAAGCTATTACGAACGAATCTTTTCGGAGGAAACTTTCTTAGCGCAAGTGAGGAAAATATTCATTATCGGGGGACTCTAATCTTATAATAAATAATATTTGTCTTTACTCTGGTTTTCTCTCTCTGCCTGTCTTCTCTCTGCCCATCCTCCTTGAATTTCGGAGCGCGATATTTTAACGGTAACTCACTGGTGTCTACTATCTGTTAAGGGAGACTCGTAAGGTACATACTGATACGAACGTATTTGCACAGCAACTATCCCGCAGTACAGCATAGAATAATAACGCGAAGTACAACAATTACTCCTAAAGTATAACATAATAATAAGTTACGCTGCAGTTATGTACACACAATCGATCCTGCATAACGTGTATCAAGCCTCCACCGCCGTGCTCGTCGTGAGAAGCCCGTTTCCCTATTCCTCATCTCGCGTCTACCACCGCGTGTTCCTGTCTTCGAGGAACCGCGGCAGTGACAGCGAATCGGTCGTTTCGTCGACACAGGCGTGAGACGGGGACGGATTTAAGTTTGGAATCCGTTTGATCCATGCGACGCGATACCGCGCGATATCATGCATGTCTGATCCTTCGTTTTACATCCATTTTAATGGGCTGCAAGTACGTTGTTTCCACGCCACGCGACACGTCGCGACGTGACGTGTGTCTGAAGATTTTCGCACTTGCAAACAACGCGCGGCGCGTGACGTTCACGTCGATGATCGTCGTTGCCATCGTTGGAACGATGATGTTCCATTTACTTTGCCACTTCCCTGTGGTCGCGTTCACGACGCGATGCTGGGTAAATATTTAAGGTTTGTTACATGGAAGACGTGCGGTTGAAATAGCACGACGTAGCGTCGATCCTATTAGATGATGTATTATGTGGGATGAATTGTAAATTTTTCATCAAATCTTGTTAACGCGACCATAGGGAAATGCTATTAGCAATAGCGTCTCTTTGATCGATATAAGAAGCCTCTCTGCTCTCCGCCTACATTTGTCTAGTCTTCGCGAGTTTTCGATTTTCAACATAGAATACGTCACTGAGGAAGTGCCGAAATTAGAAGATTATTAGATTAGTGCCGAAGTTTTTTCGAAGGGACTACGTTCGAAATTAGACACGTAATAAGGTGTCTTATTTACTAGTCTTTTCTTGAAGAGACTTTCACTTTCGCTCATTCTTGACTCCCATTCGGGTAAGCTATATTTATAACGTCGGGCAAAGTTGTAGAAGCGAAAGTATTTCTTGAGAAAACATTTACAGCACATTGATCTTTACAGTCTTTTGCTTTTCGTGGAAACAATATTAAAACGAGCAAAGCTATTATAAATTCCAGACATATAATTAGAGTATAAATTTAATTGAACTTAGTAACAAGAAAAGTGGCTTCGTGCTCCGCTTGTCCCCGAAAAATAATGATTTAATTAAAGCGTTATTCACGTTTCGAAGTCTTTATCAAGAAGAATACGTCCTCGAAGTTCAAACCGCTCGATAACATCCTCACGAGGATAACCATCGTGCATACCGCGGTAGTAGTGCACGATTGATCTCCTGCGAGGGAGTGAGCAAACATCGCCACCTCACCTTCCCACTGCCAATCGGAGACGTCGGACATACTCTCATCTTCGTTGGCAGGTAATGACGAGCTTTGACGACCCCACTAGGCAGCACGTTCGCGCGACGAAGACGGACATACGACGGGACGGATAAGGGATAGAGGGATAAGCGAGGCCCTCGTTACCGGAACAACGGACATAACCACGATCCATCGTAGCGCAGAACTATGCTTCGTATCCCGGTCGATAAGTCAATGCACCGACAATGCCCCGTCGACAGAAAGCAGCCATCCAGCTGCAGAACGATCGCCCCTCCCGTCGCCCCCTCGACCCGCATGATCCCGAAAGCCACCCCAGCGCACCACCGCGACCCCTCGCTCTCTCCCTCTCGGCGTTACCCCCTTCACTCGATCGTCCCCCGCGGTTCGCAGTCGACTGCACGTCGGCCGCGACGTCCATGCACCTGCAGCGGCTCATGTGCACCTTCGTATGCGCCGCTGGATGCCTTCGTGGCCGCTCGCTACCTCCTCGCTTACGTGGAGGCAAGAGGCGAACCGGATCCCCCGGGGTGAGCGAACCCCGACAATAGGCGCGCGCTGAATGAGCGTGGACCGCGATGGGGATCGTGTCGAACGCCGTCGAACGCCAAACCCCGAATGTCGACAAGATCCTGACTCGAGATTTTGCCGTTCCCGCCGACGATTCACTCGCCACGTCCTTGGCTGAGGAAAGAAGGATTCTCGTCTTAGGCCGAGTGGCGCGACGGTACGCGCGATGGATAAGAAAGACTCAGGGATCGATACGCGTCGGGGGACGGCGCGTTGTTTACTCGAGCGCTCCAACGCTTCTTTCGCGATTCTTTCTTCTATGCGCGATCTCTCCCCGGTCTTCTCGCTCTAGGCAAATACCGTCTGGACAAATCGGTCGGAATAATTGTAAGAAATCACCGAGCGCGAGAAGTAACGATACCGATGCTCTCTTTCTTTTTCCTTCCCTACTTTTTTTACGAAATAATTACTTTTATTGTAAAATCTTATGTGATTTTGATATGCTCATTATTTTACTACATATTTAGTAACACTCAGGTATCCAAATATATCACAAAATACTATAACTCTAGAGAGTGTGTTTAATAAACTCTATTTTACTCTCTCTCTTTCTTTCGCGTTCGTGTTTTATCGGCGCGAAAAACACATATACACACCGCGTTATAAGATATAGGAGTTCCAGGGTGGCAGGGACGAATCATATGTCTACGTGTGGCAAACATGACTAATGATCGCAAGCGGCGACTTGGCGCGAAGCGTTAACCAACACGGTCGATGAACGCGAGCAAGACGTTACATGGCGGATATGAAGCGTTGGTCGACAATATATATTATACAGCGCTATTAATTCCGCGTATATTACTACGCAACGCTACGTTGTGTCGGAGGTACGGCTTTCGTGTTCTTTTTTTACGTCAGATTCGCGCGAACAACCCCGCGAGTAATATTTTCTGCCCGCGCCAAGGAGAAATATTTACGAAATTTCTCGAGTAAGCTGTCGGCCGAAGGATTAATGAGTATTGCTGAAATGGGAATTACCGTGCTTATTACGTAACAACCTTCTCAAGTAGTAGCCGCTAATTCCTTCTTGACCTCGTGCGTCAAAATTCCCCAGCGGCTTACTCTTCGCGTTACACGTATAAGCGAGAAACATGGTGCGCGAGGGGCGTGAGTGCTCGCCCTGCGCCACTTTTCGAGATTTGCGGTAAAGTTGGAAAAAAGTCTCGCGCACGCACGGAGCTGCGAGAGATTTTTGCACCCGTCCTCTCCCGTGGATTTTTGTTTGTCGCGGGGCAAAATCGAAAACGCGGTATGTTAGTTGGGCTATGCATCCTTTTGCATCCGCGGATGGAATATAGAAATAAAAGCGCGGGGAACATATCTCGCGCTCTTGATCGATGTCAAAAGCCATTGAAGAGCGCGCGAATTTGCCGCGATATTTTTCACGCGACATAAACTGGTATACTTGTCGGTTTGCCTGGTCAAACGTGTTTTTCCCATTTTCCATCAGTTTTCGCGAAATCCCTCCTGTAGGAAGCCGGCAAATACACAGCGTTGGAAAAAATCTTCATTCGCGGCATTTTCCGCGGTAAACCTGTAATTCCCGCGCTTGATCCCGTGTTCTCGAAATCGTCTTTGCGGGATGTATTGTTTCGCAAACACCTTCGGCGCGGTGTGCGAAAAAATTACACGGCCATCGCGGCGAACGGACACTCCCAGTGCGAGATACTGTCGGCACTGTACAGAGTGGTGAGTCGACGAACGAAGGGGTAAACATCTTCCAGTCGCGGCGTTTCTCCAGCTTCTTCAGCAGAGTGCTCCTTCCATTCGCGACTTGTTCGTTCGGATCGGATAGATAGAGCCGGATCGTAGTTTGTCCGTGTTTTAAAGTTCCCCGCGCTACGCCGACCACGCCGGCCGCAGTCAAATTCTGTTTGCTTGGACAAGTGCACGGATCGACATTCGCGTTTGTGCATCCGCGCGCAAGCAAATTCCCCGGATAGAGAAGCGGGCGTGTTTATTTTAAATTCACGCTTGCCTGTTCTCGAACGGATTCCGTATGTATCCTCGGAGGGTTCCGTCTTCGTGATACACTCGAGAGCGTGGCTCGCACGATTTTGCGCTCACTGTATTACGTAATATACGAGGCGACTTTTAATTGCGCACGATGAGATAGTTACTTTGCGTAACTTTGCGGGACTCCTCAAAGACACGTACGATCGTAGCGGCGACTTCCCGTGTTTGAGATTCCCGCGGATCTCGCAGCGCGCGTTCCCAGAACAGTCCGAATTTACGGCCGGTATCTAGTTGCTTACGCTTCGTTACGTAACTGCGGCGGAAGGTCAGCGCAACGGGCGTCATCGCTATTACGCGCATAATTGCAGGGCCAGAGGTCAGGGGCAGAATCATTGTATTGTATTGTAGGTTAATTGATGAGATCCTAGAATCGTCGCGACATCCCACGCTTCCTTTCTGGCCCTTGATCGTAAAGCTGTTGACTCGCGAGTGCAATACGAGCGCGCGGGGCCCATCGAGACGTCCTGCAAAAATTCGCTTCTGAATTTATAGCGTATGCATGCGGAAAGGTCAACAACAATATATACACGCCGCTGCAGACTCCATGAAATAGATATATCGCTGGCACCGCGCCGTACAGGGTATACATTGCGATCTCGGCATTATAAATATTCCATGTTGCAATTTAAATCATTCAAATTATCCGCTTCATTTATATCTCGGAATATGCAGATATCTTTTTTCTGCGAAGATAACGCTTCGATTGATACTCATCCTCGATTCGTCCGAGGGAGATTCTACCGAGGAGAGACTTCTATTCGATCCAAATTACCCCAGATCGCCCAGTCAGCTTCTTCCGATATTTTCTCGAAACAATTGCTCGCTCTCACGTCGCATTTGTTCTCGAAATCCGCGCACGATACGCCTGGGACACCCGTTAGAAGAACATAAAGTTTCTCTAGAAATTCTGTGTGTGGGCGTAGCTCGATTCCCTCGTGGTATACGACCGAGCAGAACGGAGGTACTGCATTACGATATTCAATATCCGACGTCGTAATGGCGGTCAAAGTTCCGTTTCGTAGACCGTGCCATGGAAAATTTGCATGTATATCACGATTTAGGGGCTGAAAGACGTCGCGGTGAGTGGTTACTACATCGAGTTAAACGGATAGAGAAAGAGCGAGAGAAGGCAAGAGAGGGAGGGAGAGATGTCGTTCAATGATGGTTCAAGCTTCGATTATGTCATGCCTTATTCTCGAGTCGCCGAATACGAGTATTACCATACATGGCATTGATCATTATATCTGGATTGTTTCTTGCAAATGTGCGCTATCTCTATTCTCTCCGCATCTTTCTCCTCATCCTTCCCTTCGCTTCCGGTCGATGTAGCGGCGTATAAAAATTGTGCGTGCACTTCACGATCGCAGGCCCAATTACGTTTTCCCGATTCACCTCACTTTACCTAGCCTAGTCTCCCGTTTCGCGACCTCGCGAGCCCCGCAAGAACTGCGGGAACTAGCCAAGCGTGCCGAAATAGCGATTCGTTGCCATGGTACCGACCCAAGATGCTCTTGTGGATTCCATTCTTTACATGTCATTCGGGCGCAAGGCGAAGGGATCAAGCGGCCGGAAATGAGACGGTTCCCCGACCGAGCGCGAAAAAGAATTCGAGTTGGACGGAAGGGGGTACGTGAAGAGCGCCTTGATGTCGTCAGGATGGGTTTCTTCTTCTTAGGGCGGCTAGGTAGAGCAGGCGGACGAGGCGATTCTGATGCACAAAGCGAGCGCACCGACTCTTATTGCAATCGGCGCGAAAAGCTGCTCGCGAATGGAGCATAATCTGTCATTTCCGTCATCGCGTTCAATTTTAATGACTTAGAAATTTACCCGTGGTCCTAATTGATTCCAGTTAATTATTTGGTTTGTATAAGGTAATGTTATCGCGGGTCTCCTAATTATTAATAAGGTCCTAATTATAATTTATTTCCTAATTTATTTAAGTTGATAACTAAATAAATAACATTATATCACATTTATATGAGTTAAGTAACTTATTTATTTTAAATAACTTAAATTATTGTGTATTATTAACTTGCATCATACACATTTCATGTTAGCTAAATTACTTTCTGAAAACTTGTTTATTTCTATTTGTTATATTTATATGTAATTCTGATTACACTTAAAATTATATATACTTAATTACTTCTTGCACGTATCCTTAGAGGGCTAATTTGTAAGACAATATAAAAAACGCACATTCATATATCTATATATTTATTACTAATTTTTATTATTAATAAAATCCTGGTTGTCACATATGCCTTATCAGAACCCGATAACATTACAAATAATTGGATTGGAATTGACTTGGTCAGGACCATGAGATAAATTTTTAGGCAAACATATCTCCGAAGGATTCGCCATATACTTATTAAGAACGGGATATTAAGTGCCAAGGCTCGAGTTTATACCACATTATTCCTTGACAATTTTTCTTTAAGAAATTATGTTCGGATAGCGAAGTACATAAGGCGATATTAAGGATTACAGATCTTTTTTTTCAACGAAGATTGTTGAGAACCATCTCAGGATGGTTTCGAAACACGAGTGAAACGTGCTCATCACGAGGATGAATTGCAAGAAACGAGAGTCTCGGCGGTGATCATAATGATAGCGCGCTTCGATAATTCGCAGGAGTTTTTCCGGGCAATAAGACACCGGTTTTCTAGCACTACGAATGGAGCAGTAATAGGACGGCAGTTCCATCGAAACAAGTTGAAAGCTTCGCGTGAGGGCGCCGCATAAACGCAGGCCTAGGAAAGCGCTCCTTGAAACTTTCGGCGAGTTTCTCTCTCTCTCTCTCTCTCTCTCTCTCTCTCTCTCTCTCTCTCACGTGGAAATTGAACTTTGAGTGTACCGCGAAGCGTACCGAAATCATTTTCGACGATTTTCACTGAGCAACTTGCGCGTCGCGAAAATAACACGTGTATTCTATTTTAGTGTATTCAAGAATCTCAAGAGAAGAAGTGGAAGTGGCGGGAAGCGCAGTTGCTTCCGCTAGAACGAGATTTTCTCAACCCACCGCTTACGTTACGTGGATTGCTCAATCGTCTGGCGTGTGATCCTCCCTGGGAAAAGAAGGATCCTCTTCCTTGGATAAAGTAAAAGGAAAAAGAAATAATAAGAAAAACCAGAGAGGATCTATCCGCTCGATTATGATCTAAGCTGGAAATGAAAATCTCCAGCGATAAAGCATCCACAAGCGCGAGGCACGACGACGTCCCTTATCGTTTTCCCCGTCGCCGACCCCAATTTACCACGGGTTTCTCCATTCGATTTTCGCAATAGCGTTTCTTTCCGAGCTGACGGCGAGGAAATCGCTCGATACACCCTATACATCGCGCGAAATTATTCGCGCCGTTATCGGCCGTATCGCGTGCGAAGGGGAGAGCGAGAGAAACGGAGAGAAAGAGAGAAAGAAAGGGGACACGAGCTCGTCTCTATCAAGCGCTTCCCACGCGTGGAGAGCCCTCCGAACACGCTCGGACGGAAACAAAGCGTTTCTCTCGGCGTTCCGTCGTGCGCGAGAGGCGCAATCGGTAGGATGAGTTTCAGGCTCCACATTTATCAACACTCGAGGCGCGCAAACGTCTCTCGCGCGCGCGTTCCAGTTCGCGACGCGGCGGCGTGGGAGACATAAATTCATTTTTCTTCGCACCCCCGCGCCGCCTTCCCTCCAAATGCGTGGGCGCTGTTAAACGATGCATTCGTCGATACGATACAAGACACCGCTCGTAACACGAAGCGGACGAAATCTACCCTGAAATCGTTCCCTCGTGAGCGATGCCTACGTACTTTCCTCCCTCCCTCTCTCGCGCCCTCTTTTCCGTCCCTCTTTTCCGTCCCTCTCTACTCGGCGCGACCCGTCCGCGTTCCACACTTTCCTCTCCATTTCCCATCCAATTTAAATAGAAAGTTGTTGCGACGCGCGAGCATTCTTTCCGTTGCTTCTAAAGTTTCCACGGTAGAAACCGTACACCGACTGCGCGCGAAAGAGCAGCACCACTCTTACCGGAACTTGCTCTGATGAACGAGGATCCGATCGATAATCGAGGAGAGGGAGGAGGAAGCAGAGGAGATATTAATACTGTATTAAAAATATTACACTTAATCCTCTGGGAATCGTACTTTTTGAGACATACAGTACAATCTGTGTCTGTGAGACACAACCTTGATCTACCCATAACTTTTGGAAATCAATACTTTTGTACATATTTTCTTTTCAGATATGCAGAAAAGTTCTCTAGAAAGTAGTTACTAGAAAGTAATGCAAAATAATTAAAATCCGCAGACAGACTCGCGCTATTTTGAAAATTTTCCGAACATTTTACGAAAATTGGCGAGCGATCGAATATTCGCTCAGGTCTTGCGGAGCCAATATTATACGCGGAGGCGACGGAAAATTGAGGAAAATCCTGATACAAGGGTATTGTAAGCCGCTTGATATTTTAGAAATTATCTGCATCGGATCATTTTCCCTTGGATGTGCGAACAGAAATAGTCATTTTACGATTTTGTCTCACTCTATTTCCCGCTAATCTAATATCGATTGGGGCAAATGCATTAGAGAGCTAAATCGAAATTGAACGGACGATATTAATTCTAACGATCGTCCAGCCCCGTCTTCGTTATCGGACACTAGTGCAGATAGCTAGATACGTCGGCGTTAATAGTTAAGGCAAACTACTTCCTCCAATTATTGGCTTCTGCGTGTTGGCCGGACCGTGGAATCGAATCGGCACTCTACGAGGATGCAGTAATGACTTGTATTGCTAGAGTGTACCGGAAGATTGTAATTGAAGATAACGACGAACAATTTTATTTGTAGACTATCACGAGAAATGACATCATGATGACACCGAGTGAAAAATCGATTTTCATCGGAAATAAGGTTGCCGTGAGGTATACGCAACTCATAGGAATCAGCGTCATCACCTTTGAGAGGGGAACAGATTTGTCTGAAAAAGTACACAAAACATCCTCGCAAAAGCTTATCAGCTTTTTCGAGAAGCTACAGCTATTCTAGGGTATTTATGAGACACAAGAAACCTCTCAGGCTACTGTGCGCGGATACAACAATAATAATGATTCAACAATGAAATTTAATAATGACTGGCGATTTTGTGAAATGCTCCGACGCGAAAATATTTCCACCTTTTCAATATTTCGTCGACAAGAATATCCCTATATCCGCCATTTATACTAGAAGTCCGTTCGATCGATCGCGGTTCTCGCAGAGGTGAAATGCGGCTCCGTTGTCTAAAATCGCGTCTCGAATGCACGGACGAGAGATCCTTCTCTATTCTCACGTACATTCCTTTCGAATACCTTATAACACTCGCGTTGCAGCCGATCGCGTTCCCGCGCCGACAGTTGGGCGCCTCGTTCCACATACACGACGACGAATGTCGTTCCGCTATTCGCGACACCGTCTCGCGACACGCCTCGTGCTCTTCGTCTCGGGATGGTTTGGGCCGCCGAGTATGTAGCAGAGTACACGGGAATGGCGAGGTGTACGTACGAAAATCTGAGGATATTAAATATTTGAGATTTAATACTTCCAGCGGAGCCCGCATACGTAAGCGAGGAGGAGACGGCGCTGGCGGCGACGTAAGGCGGGGGAAGGTGGAAGTTGGAGGAGAGCGAGAGAAAACTGTTCCTCGCTTTCCGGCTTCGCGAAAATACGCTCGTCTGTTTCTCGCTCGTGCGTACATACTCGGGTTAGCTTCCGAATTGCGCTCGTGCGTCGAGATTTCCCCGGCGAGGTAGCGGTTAATGCTGTATTTATGAAAATATCCAGTCGTAGGGGAGAGGATACACCCGCTGAGGATGCTTGCGTTACCAGCGCAGGAATTGTTTCAGCTAAAGTATCGCGATATGTGTGTTTTACGTCTTACTTCCGACAAATTTTTCGCCTATATTTGCAATGTCACGTATCCTTTAAATATTCTATTTTTCGAACATCACAGGCATCTATTAAAGAGGGGAAAAATGGGGAATACATCGTGAGCGACGTGCATTTTCGCCTCTCACTCTTGTTAGAATGGAGATTTTCTCTCCTGCATCTGTCGAGATGTTATCCGAAGGTTTGCGAAAGAGGAATCATGATCGATGAGAATAGTCGACGCGTTGCGAATTCACGCGGCGACTATTCTAAATTCGGTTTCGTCGGATTCCCCATCGCGCGTCTCTATCTTTCTAACACGGAATCTTTCCAAGTAGAAGAGTTACGCCGTGAGATTGACTTGAAGTAAATTTCAGAAAGAAAGAGGGAGAAAGAGAAGAAGAGATATCTACGAAATGTTTGTTCTCTCATCACAAATTCTAACATTGATGTAGAATGGTAATTTTGTCGTCTATCTTGATTTGATGAGTAATACGAATTATTGCACAGATTAAAGATTGAGAGAGAGAGCGAGAGAGAAAGAGAGAGTGGAAGGGAGGGAGGGAGGAAGGGAGGGAGGGAGAGAGAGAGAGAGGGTTCGTTCAGATTTCGGAAACGTTCATCGAGCCGGAGAGATCAATTTTTCGAGCCGCGTGTTGTTTCTCCCCGCTCTTCGCCGATTCATCGCGGCTAACGATCCTCTCTCATTACCGCCAGAATTAACGGCACGGTTAAATCCGCTTCTCGCCGGATTTTCCCTCGCAAGCGATCGGGCGAAAGTAACGAGCGTGCGATGACTGCTGCGGCGGGCTCTCGCAAAATCGATCGGCCACTTACCGCTAATAACTTCCGCTGTGCGAGATACCTGATTTTTGAGTCTCTAGTCGCCTCGAGAGAGAGAGAGAGAGAGAGAGAGAGAGAGAGAGAGAGAGAGAGAAAGTCCGCTGACGAGGAGTCGTGATACGCCGCTTGCCGTGAAGAGTGCGAGGCGCTGAAATGTAAATTACGATTGCGCGCATGGAGAAGAGAATGTGCTCGAAAAAGATTTATCTGCGGGATACAAAGTTCACGTTCGCAGAAAATGAATCTTATTTCGCGGAAATAAACCTTATCCCGTGGAAATAAACTTCATATCCCGCAAGTAAACTTTCAAGCATTTTTTCTTTCAGTTCATAGTACACACAATCCCCTTTACAGACACACACACACACGCACACGCACACATATAAGCACGTATTTAGCGATGTAGTGACGAAAAGTCGTGAAAACGACAAAAACAAAAAAAAAAAACAGAAAATGCGCGAAGAATATAATGTGTTCTCCCGGGAAATTAGTCGTGTACTCGTACCTATTTATTTATCAATGTTAAATGAGGCGAACTGGCTGTGATTATGTTAGTGTTGTCGTCGACACGATTACATTATGGAACCTTGTAAATATGAATTATTAAATATAAATATGATCACATACACACACACACACACACATATATATATATATATATATA
>NW_022639497.1:322155-335858 GCF_010583005.1 Odontomachus brunneus
GAGAGAGAGAGAGAGAGAGAGAGAGAGAGAGAGAGAGAGAGAGAGAGAGGCTGCCAAAGACGATATAATCTCATAGATAGGAGTACTTACACGAGGATATAGTAGAGGCCATTATGTTCGCTACATAAAGGAGCAATATCGCCGCCGTTTCCGGCGCACCTGCGTACCCCGCTCTGCTGAGAACAACGGACGTGACGAGCCTCGCGAGAACTTGCGTCGTAAGATCCAAAGTTGCTAAAAGAAGCCTGCGGTTCTTTACGTACGATGGACAGCGCGATGAACGTCGAAAGGCGCGCGCCCGCATTCCACCGCGGAAAAAGGGTCGGGGGAGGGAAAGAGATGAGTGCACGTCTGCCTTCCGTTCCTTCCTTTCCGTCCTTTCCTTCGCCTCGGAAACGGGAGACACGGATACGGCGGGTTCACCTCGACTCGAATTACGATGTCACGATTTCTCGTTCGCGAGCGTCATCGCTGTATGCGCCAGGTGAATTATTCACCGGCATGTCATCTGACAAAAGCACCCCGGGGTACCGCGCGCGGAATGCGATTTAAGGCTCGCGGAGCACGCGCCCGGAATAATATCCTTCTTCGTTCGCGCGGCCAACCTCGGGGTGGATCCTTATGGGATCCATCTGCTGTCCAAAACGGACACGTGGCGATCCATTTTCGGAAGAGTAATTACCGGGCGCGCGACGCGACGCTAGTTGAGCCTGCAATGACGATCGCGACGGTCACGCGAAGCTTCCTCTGCGCTGCTTTTTGGTCGTTACTGACGCGAGTCGAACATTACGGGAAGACAGAACGATATCCTTCATTCAATTTCCGATGGATTCTCGTTACGATAGAATTTTAATTGAAAATTTCATTATGAATATACCTGACGTTAGAGAGTGGAGCATTGCTAATTCGATCCATCAACCACTCAATGTAAATGCATTTGTAGATATCTCGTCGAGTGATCGCGTTGTCTGCACTAAATTACAATAACATCGTTTTCCACAAATTAGAATTGGCTCAATGCGGATTTTAGCCGGACGAGACGCAAAATTGCGAAAAGAGATTTCGAAATGAAATGAACGAAAATGATACACAGTGAAGTACATACTTCATTCAAATAAATGTTATTTGTTTCAAGTATTTTGTAAGTTTGTAAGTATAATATATATTCGCAAATCATAAGTTTATCGTAAGCATTTTGAATCCTGATTCAAATACACTTTGAATCCTGAGTTCAACATTTCAATCAACAATATTAAATTAAAACAAAAATTTGATTTGTTTATCACATAGAGAGAAACCAACTTTTTCTTCGATAAAGCTTATAATATTCTTGTAAAAAGAATAAATTCCTCTTTTGTCAGCACATAATAGTAAAGTTTTCTCAAATTTGTAATAAGCATATCTGAAGACTATTATCAAGAAAATATGCTACGTGTTGAATGTAATCATTGCTTAAAAGAAAAAAAGTAAACCGAATAGCCGCTTTTCTTCGTAGTAGAATGATGTTGTTCTGTGCATAATTATGGAGTCCACAGACAATTTGTCAGAGCACGTACTCGAATAAAACACATCGCATTATTTAATCCTTATTCCACGCAAAGCCGATTCCACGTCCAGTGGAAGTGCGGTAATTTTCCTTTTTCGATGGTTTTTATTTCAAGTCGCTACGACGTCTACAAGCGGAGTTATTGACATTTGTATCGATCCGCGCACTTGATCGGCTTTAATCCTTTCGCGCGAAAAGGTCATGACGCGACGTGTGAATAAAAACGCATGTGCATTCCGCGATGCTATTTTGGGAAGCGATGCCGCGTATATGATGGCTCGCTATCCCCCCCGGCCCAAACAAGCACCGTCGATGCGGGCCTCCTTCACGCAATGACCTTGCGGTTGTTCGTTTCACTTTAGGAAAAGGATAGCACGAAAACATAGGGTGTCGACAGCAGGTAGCAAGCTCGATTCGCCAAGCTACCACCGAAGCCTGACGTCGATGCTGCAGCTTTAAACGGCTAGAACTCGCAGATGAGTCGACGTAGCGATGTGAAACAAAAAGCAATCTCTTTGGCACACGTTCCCGTTCATGTTGCTCTTTTATCGCCTATTTGAATAAATCGAGATCGACTAAAGTACGGCAAACACGATCTCACGTAACCTAGTTTAATCAAATTGTTCAGATTATCTTCTTCGTTTCGTCCATTGTAATAGTGACGAGATCAATATTGTTACTGTAAATCGAAGTAAAAGAATAATTATCATGGTTATTTAAAATGATAGAGGACACATTTTCGTTGAACTTCATAAACATACCAGCGTCGGTGTATGCTTCGCGTCACGCATTCCATATATATTTCCAACTAATGAAACAAAAAATATATATATAACAAGAAAATTATAAAGAGACATTTTTTAAATTTTAGCTAATAAATTTATATCTCATAGCGAAATATATAATACTTTAGCTGTGATAGCCAACCTTTGACAATGGTAGTAAAACGACCAGCCGTTTAGCTAAATTCAAATCAGCCACAGAGATTTTCCCTAAGTACACTTTTGCATGTAATAAATGCATATATATATATATATATATATATATATATATATATAATTATTAAATAAGGTCCTGATAGTCACGTTGCGTTGCATGACTTCTGAGGATCCGCTAACCAAAACTTATACATAAACCAGATAACCAGATAACTGGTTGATATCAATCTGATCAGGGTCGCAGAACAAATTTTTGTCGTATTCGCACATCTGTCAGTGTTCCCTTATAAAAAAGAAGGACAACGCCATGAATGTTGCGTAATGACAGATATTATCCGCATCCGCGACGCTCCGAATTACAGCCGGCCGGGCTGCCGAGGGACTCATAAATCTACCGTGCGAGGCCTAATCGAGCGAAATATACGAAACCGTGGCATCCCGGCGCTCGTTAACCTTTGGTCTGCGAGGACGACGTATACCTAAAGTTCATGTGCACCCTCAGTGCGCGGCCTGGAACCGCGCTGTCCCCGGGAAGCGCGTCAAACGGGACAAGCTGGACTTTATTACGTGTCACCGGCATGCTGTCGTAGTAAAGGATACCCTCCCTTACTGCGGAGGGCATTGTGTATACAGGATAAACAGCGTAATAACGCGAGGCCCCTTAAGGCGAGCTAGTACCGCTTTGTTATTTGGGGGCGTTTATGAAATAATAGTTTTAATATTTCTGTTATACGGAGTCTCTCACGGCGATCAGCTGCCCGAAAAAGAAATCCATACATCATGGATGTACGCACGGGAAAGCGTGAAAGGATGAAAAGGATACAGTCAAGTATTTTTTCATCATACAAAGACCTCGGGAATTTTTTTGCATCGCGATGTAATTAGACGAGGTCTTCGCCATCCTTGCTAAAATATGTAAATGGTCGCGCTGCACAACGAGAGCTTGCGTCTGCGTTAAAAGTCTCGTCTTACCCGGCAAAAAGCACACGGGGACATCGCTTTATGGAAATGCGGCACGATGTTTGTGCCTTCATTGGGAAAAACTCGGCGAAACGCCGCTGTCAGGAGGGACCTGTCCCGGACGGGATGATCCTCAAAGAAATCCGAGCCTCCTCGACTCCGCGGTGAGACCGCGCCGAGCTACGGCGGGGATTAACCGAGAGTTTCACAGCACGATGTCCCCGTAAACATTCGACATTGTTCTCGCGCGGAATAGCGAGCGCGAAGTTATGCCGGAGACGCCGCGGCCGCCGCGACCAGCTATATCGTCGGCGACGTTCCGGAAATTTCTCGGGCGCACTCAACGAGTGATCTCGTCTCGTCACGTCGCGTCGCCTTGCCTTGCCTCGCGCGTTACTCCGCAGCCGCGTCGCGTTTGCATACCCCCGCGAGCTCTTTCTCTTTATCTCTCTTTCACGAGAACTCTCCCTCTCTGTCTCCCTTTCTCTCGAAGACGATACCGACTCTCGCGCACCCAGAAGGGAACCCGTCCTCGTCGTCTTTCTTTCGGAACCCAGCCGCCGTCGGCGGATTTTATTGCTCCTTCGCGGTGATAGCCGACGTGCGCGCTGGGACTCTCTCGGAGCGTCATATTTCATCGCCTATCACCCCGGTTGGACCCGATTTCTCGACGCGAGAAATCCCATCGCGTGCGCTCTCTCCCTCCGACCGGCGCGGAATAAAACGCGAGTCGCATCATCACTCCCTTCGCGTAGCGAGACGCCAGGTCCGCGGAATCCAGTTGTCATGCGTCCCGTTCGATTCGCGTTTTGATCCGGTCGCGCCGCGTCTCGATTTTACGCCGCTTTCGTTTCGAGTCCTCCTTGGAATCCTCCCCGCATGCCCCCGACAGATCTCGAAAATCGCGAGTGCATTGACACGTAACAATCTCTATTTCCAGCCGAGCAGTCTGCAGTTACGCTCCTCTGCGTGGCTATTTCTCGACATGCGATTATTCTTAATAAGAAGAACATTGGTCGAACATGGTCGCTTATATTAGCTCTCTGCTAGAATTGAATTAAGATGGAAAACCAATTTGGTGTGTCCGATTTGACCGTGATCAATAAACGCGAAAGTATATTAGTTTATGGTCGACTAGAATAAATGTATCCTATGATACCGACCAGATTGATCTTAATCCGGCTTATAATGTTATCGAGTTCTGAAAAATTACGCAGCATGGCCATCAGGACCTTACTAATGATGGATCATTAATAATTAGGATTTTATTAATAATTAGAATCCAATAACATCAAGCTAGCTTATTAGTACAAACTTATACAAATCAGATAAATGACCGGAATTAAACCGGCCAGAACTATGAAATAAAACTTTAATCGAATGGATATTTAATCGGATAGATTAATGTAAGACTTTCATTACAGTCATTATTCGTTTATACAAGTTATATTTGAAGTACATCATTTATAGCACCAAATCGATATTACGATAAAATATGCTCGATATAACGGAATTCCAAATACTCTAATAACTATTTTCGCACTATCGGATTATTTTCCGAGCAAAATTAAGAGAATCTACCTAAATAGAGTAGAGTTGCCTAAATCGTACCTCAACAATTGCTTTATTTTTATTGAAGATAAACGATATCTAACGATAAAGATAAGAAATAGATAGAATATAGAAATATAAATAAAAAACTTTCAGATTATATCTTATTTTATGTGTGCTACAAACATGAAAAAATTCACCCCCTACGTTTGTTTCCAGACGGCTAATTTGCTAACGCGTCTCATCAGCTATTAACAAACAGCGAGCCAGATTAACAAACTCTTCTGTCGCCTGCACGGATCTCGCGTTGCGAATGTGAACACGCGCGTCGGGGGAGCGCGCGGCTCGTGTTCTAGGATTAAGTACGGGCTTATTTCGAACACTTAGCGCGACGCGGAGAGGAAAATGGAGATATGCTTCGGGAAGATGGAGAAATAACTGAGAGAGACAACCCTTGCGAGAGAGCAAGAGAGAGAGAGAGAGAGAGAGACACGCAGCGTTCGCGTTACGCACGTGTCCGCGCGTGCCGTGGATCACGACGTGCAGGGCGCGCACGCGTACGCCTTCGTGCACGCCGCAATTACGCGATGCATCGGCGAGTTATGCGAAACGCGCGGCCGATTCTAATCCCGTTTATTGCTCTCCTCTTTCGCCGCCGCATTCCCCGCGTATTTCCATTTTCTCACCTTTCGCCGACGCTCCGAACAGAGGCGCGAGCAGGCTGAGAGGAAGAGAGAGAGAGGGGGGGGAGAGAGAGAGAGAGAGAGAGAGAGAGAGAGAGAGAGAGAGATAGCGAGGAAGACGCGACGCGACGCGACGCGATGCTCGCCGGAAAAGCGGTGAAATCGACGAACACACGAGAGACAAGATCAGACGAGGCCAGACGAGACGAAACGAGACGAGAGCTGAGAGATCACGAAAAGTCTCGACTAGACTTGCAATATCGCGACGCCGTTTATCTTGAGTCGGAGAAGCGGAAGAGGCAGAATCTCTTGGAGTTTCCTCGAGGACACACTGACGCCGATTCCGACACTGCTTTCGCGCCGCTCCGTTCATAAAAATGCAAGACCGACGTGTTTTCGTAACGACATATTTAATTCCGCACTTTATATACCGACTGACATAACTTTACTCTTGTATTTTCGATTTCGCACGAAAATACCCTGCCCTTGCGTGCGCGTGGACGCAAAGACGCGCGTGAGCGCTCTTTTACACGCTTTATATTTCGCCGAGCGAAACACGTAGCGCATAACTCTGTTTTCTCTCGTGAATATTTCGCGGGACGAAACTTTATCTTAACTCTGGAGAGCCACTCTTGTATCGAGGTTACGTCCCCAATTCATACATATATATATATATATATATATATATATATATATATATATATATTTTTTCCGCGTGAGAATATTCACTCTCTGGAACGAGCGTGCGCACGAAACATTAAATATTTTGTCACGTCGAAAGAGCGTGTAGAGTGCTGCCATTCGTTAAGATAAGCCGCTTTGTTTTTTTCCCATTAAAATTTTTCACACACACACACACACAAGGTAAGATTCAAAAATTTCTGTTTTAATCGATAAATCTCAACTATAATATGTCGATTAGTAACGAGATTTGAATTTCAAAATCGCAGAATTAGTTATTTGAAAATGTTTTTCTTACTCTGAGATTTGTTGGGTCAATAGGAATTTAATAAAGTTATCGAAGTCGTTTTGACATTAAACACTTTATATTACAATAATATTGTAAAAAGTAAGCCTTTTATTTCCACGCCTATTTTATATTACCACCTCACTTTCTAAGATTCACTTCTTGCACTATGTTAGAAAAATTATTGTGATATTTGAAGAATTTATCTATTTTCTTTCTAATGATTATGAATACATGTTATAAGAGATACTTACTAACACTTCTGGTAGTTATTAATGCGAATATTGCGTTTAATATTAGATTTTTTGTGTAAACCAAAAAGTGGTCGATATTGCCACCTGCTCCTCCTACACTAACCGGTCGCGCGGGTCTGTGCTACGCTTTCAATTTGTTTCGGGATCGCGTCGCCGGTAAGACCATCAAAGGCATATTACTAATCGTACGAGGTACGAGTATTTAATTGAGAAAGTTACCGCCGCAGTATACTCGTCTCTCCACCTACGAACACGTATTCCCAGAAACGCCAAGTTAGAATGTGACTCGCGTTCAACGATCGCGCATTCGACAACCGTGTGCACATCCGGTCCTGATTCTATTTTCAATTCCCTGCTCGATTCTACACGGCCCTTCTCTCCCTTAATAACATAACGAGCGTCTTGCATTAAGCTCTCCAACAAAGGGAAAACGCGAGGCGAACGAACGGATTAATCGCGACTAACAATGAAGTGACATTGTTGTGGCGTCGCGTGACGAGACAGAGAGAAAGAAAGAGAGAGAGAGAGAGAGGGAGAGAGTGGCGGGTTTAGTTTCCACTTCGGCAAAGAGATTTCCGAGATTTTCGAAATTTTAGCGGCGGACTGTTTCCACCACATCATATATCGTCGTTGCGTCGGGAATCCGTGTCGCTCTCCCAGAGCTACATTTGTAACCAATTTGTTATAACGATATTATTGTTCCTGTAAATGAGCGCGTTATTACAACAATCAGCGTGTTTTCAGCGCGAAACGGGCAAGGGGATTTACGTAACAAATAATTTCCGTCTCGTCGGCATCATGAATACAGTAATGGCAGTGATATTGTATTAATGAAAGCTAATGGAAGGTAATTCAGGCGTTCTCATTTCAGCTTTCATCTTGCGACCGGCTACGTTACTCACCGCCTGTCATTAATTCTTCTACTTACTTAGCGTGTGCGTTACGTGTTTCGAACAATGTCAGCTGCTCGCTAATAAATAATAAAATATACGGCAGTACAACACATATGCACACACACAAATGTATATACACTGACTGGTTCTTATTAACCGTGCTTTCGCGTATAATGGCAGATATTACGCGAGATGCCGATGAAACCTGTGTTTCAGAAAGACAATGTCGAACTGTTCGTCGCAAAAACCGTTACCGGGATTCTGATATATCGCAGGGACGATGTCTTACGCGTCGGGACTCGAAGGGATTGCGGAAAGTACTTAACTCGTCTTACTGAGTCTTGAAAGGATTCAATCCTCTTGGCGCACATCCGAGGATTCAGATCTTCGAGAGTGAGCGTTACAATTATTCTCTGCCAAAATCGATTCTAGTCTGCATCCTAACTTCGTCCCCGATTAAAATTTAATTATTCCTCAGCGCGAAGCTGCGAAAGGCGATATCGTGACTGATGCTCCAAAATATCATCGTGTGTCGCTCATTTTCAAAGAAATCATAAGGTGTGAACGACATTTTAACATAATTTTTTAAACAGTTGGATGATTTTCAGAACGCCCGACGTTAAAATTTGTTAAATTTAGTCGCTATATGAATGAACTCCTCGCTTTATCGTACAAGTAATTCAATAGCAATAATCGCAATTCTGGAATAATTTCGTATAACTGATAGTGCTCTCTAGAATATTTCACACCGTCAATGAGTATTCACTGATTTCCGGTGGAGTACAGTGGAAATAAGATTTCACTGCAAAATTTGTAGTACACAAATTCGTTTATACGCCACTCAACGAAATTCAATTTCCTGCATTCCTAGAGTGGCGGAATTAACGACTTCCATGCAATTTTCGTGCAATGGCCATCAATATAAGTACAGCATTTCAGTGAAGAATACATTGATTGCACTTTAGACAGGGAGGGACGTTATTTGAGGTTGATCGAATAATCGAACTCGCCTTGAAACCGACGAGAAGTCGCGAATTCAACTTGACCTGACACTTCTCCGCGCGACCCCGACATTCGCGAATAAGTCGTCGCGCGAACGAGTACGCCGATATTCGCGACTCGATACTCGCTCCAACTTTCTGCCGAAGTTTCGCCGACGGTTTTTACGGCCGATCGAGACAAAGAGACGAGCCGAGTATTGGACGGCGGGAGAAATCGTTCTGATTAAATACAAGTCCTCGTCAGAGACCAATAATTGGAGCCGATTCCTCCTCGGACATTATGACGGGAAAGGTCGCCTCGAAGTGGCGGCGGCGGCGGTGGTTGATATCGCGTCGATGGACTCGGTGGGTAGTAGAGCTCACTGAACCAACAAATTATCTTCTCGAAGCGACGGCGGCGAGAAGCGCTTTTTTGCGGACCGACGAGTCCTTCTCGCGTCGCTGCGTCCCTTTATTCCTTTCCACTTTCGTTACTATTTCCCGCTCGCGACTCTTCCCGAGCGCTATAGATTATTTGCGCTCGGACAGATATTCGTTGCTGTTTAACGGCACGATGGACGGCCACTTGGTGACTCGTGAGCCAATCTGCATTATGCCGCAAACGCGCTGGCTCGTAAGATAATATATGTACATCGCGATAATAGTCATTAATACGATATTAATAGTTATTAACAATGCGAGCGTCAATACTTCCGCCTGAGAACACCGCTTTCCACGTCACTTTAACATTGCTTTATCGAGCGTTCCGTTGTTCCGCGGCGATACCTGATAACGAAAGAAATTGTTGGGTCGAATAACTTTCCACGAACACTGCAAATATTTTATTTTTCTTTTTTTTTTAATGCTCTCTCTCGCGAAAAGAGTTCAAAAGTTACCTATTGCACGCAGAAAAATATATGTTGCGTTAAACTTATTTCATAACTTCATATATCCGCAAATCCACATCGAGAAAAAATAAAATAAAATTCTTTTGTGAGATGTAAAGTTTATCTCACAGAAATAAACTTTATAATAAGAATTTATAGAAACTTTAGATCCCACAAATAAATTTTGAAGTGTTTTAGGTATTATAAGGTACTGGTCACATTATAAATATTAAATTGATTTAAGATGCATTCTAAATCCTAATAGGCTTAGCATTTCAATCAAGAATATTAAATTCAAACAAAAATTCGGTTTCCTCGCTGCATAGGACCGGGCCAACTTTTCTTCTATCGTTAAAGTTTTATAATATCTTTGTAAAGAGAATAAATGATAATGAGCTTTTGTAAAATTTGTGATAAGTATATTTTAAGCCTATTACCAAGAAAATACTCTTTGTTAAAGATAACTATTACTTCAAAGAAAGAAGGTAAATTGAGTGGTCGTTTTTCTCAGCATTAGAATGATACTTTTTGTGTGTAATCGAGATCCCAAGTCGTTATCAACAATGACGTATATGTGTCAAATTACAGAATATTTTCGTACGAAGGCAAAGATTGAAAAAAGACTAAAAAAACAAAGACTGACAAAATGGTAGTCACGCTTATACAATTCTCGACATGATGATACTCGATTTGAGATATACTCCGATTTTTAAAACGTTTGAAATATTTCCATTGACATTCTTATAATGAAGTTATCGATATAATTCATAGTATCCGCTATATCCTCGCGTTGACAACAAACATATATGGCTTTTAACTTCCGCGTTGCAGAGTGATATTTGTTTCAAGATTTCGATCAATAACAAATGGAAAGCGAATAATTTAGCGAAAAAGGCGAAAAAAGTAGAAAAAAGTGAAAATGTAATTTAAAACGTCGCGTTTCCTCTGGAATTTCTCTAACGTACGATTTCTCTATTCTTTGTTCCAGGTGAGTGTCACCGGCGCGCAAGTCCAATCGCGTATATGATTCACCGCGGCACGGATCAGCGGCTCGAGAAAAGAACACGTGCACTGCGACGTGTAATTTCGCTGGCGTGTCCTTTGCACGAGCGCTGCGAGCTTGATCGCTGCAGCCGACTTCGCGTAGTTCCTGACAGGTGTGCCATCGTCTAAGTTTCGATGACGGAGAACTTTTCGTCACAAGCAGCTTCGGTCGCGATCGAACATCTCGACACACGGTACACCAAACGTGCCGATTCCATTAATGTTGATCACGTGAAGAGAGGCGTCCATGCGCGTCGCTCGTGTCAATAAGGCGTGTGTCAGATTAAATTTGTCACCGGATGAAAACTTGACCTGAAGGAATCCCAGCATTGCTAAAATTACCCATCGGCGTAAATAACTTCTTGGGGAATTTTGATTCTTACGACTAATCTCTTCAACGGTGATTTAAAATGACCGCTTATGGTTATGCGATTCCTCTTATGGCGATTTTTTGTTTCAATAAGCATATTTAGATATCTTTTTCTCTTCACTGCTATTTCCTTTAAAGGACTTCATAAGATAGAATACACAAAATATACATAAAATATACTATCAATATACACAAAATATACATAAAATATCAGTCTACTGTAAGTTAAAAGAAATATTATACAATAGTTCAAGTAAATTAAATCAGAAGTTTAGGTATTTTACCGCAAAACTTTTTCGGGCGTACCACTTGAGGGCTTAAAATCTGTAACTTGCAATTTATCTTACGTTGGGTCTTGGAATTGACACATGAACTTTACGCGAACTCATTCTACTTCGTATAGTTTTCGGTAGAATCGAGAATGGGGAATAAAGACGACGCCGGCTCTCACAAACAGACGTTCTATAGCCGGTCGAGGGCCACCCCCCTCACCCTCTCCTGCTCCCTTCTCCTGTGAATGCCAAATCCGAGGTATTAGTGCGCCAGTCTGAATTTTCTGCTCCGGCAAGGATCAAAGAATTCGCACGATAAGTAAGAGACAATGAAGCGCGCGACTATGAAATTCTGTGCCGACGCCCCGATTCTCATTTGACAAACGTATTTGATCCGACGGATTTGCTCTCGCGGAGCTGAATTCTACGACGCATCACCTCAGCTATTTGACGTGCCGTGATGATGCCTCGACAAAAGCATTCCGTAAGCTATCGATCGGCCCCAGAGTCAGTTAGTTAAGATTAATTCAACAAAGCCGCGCGAGGCTCCTTAGTTGCTACTTAACTTTGTGTTTGTAGTCCTGGAAGTTCTCTTAATGCATTACGCGTGACTCGCTCCCGTTGTGCGTAATTAAATTCAAGATGTTGCTATCTAAAGCTGACGAGCGACCCGAGATGTTAACAGCTAACATGTATGAATTTAAGCAAAAAAGTGAAACGCTCGAAATCGCGAGTTCAGCTAAAATTCTAAGGCGCAACAATCGCAAAAACAAAGAAAACCCCGATGATTCTACGTTGTATTTTAAGATATTACTCATCTGAGATTGGGTAGAAAAGATTCTTGATTATTCCAATTTCATATTCATTCAACATACACGAAAAAACATAATTCTGTTGGTGTAACTAAATTTTCTGTTACTTGGGGCGCAAATGAAAAATTCAGTTGTAGGAATAGAAATATTCCTGTAAGAGAGGTTTTTACTCAGCCGGTTGCTCTCAGTTACCCCAATCGAGTTTTAATGCAGCTGAATATTCAGACGAATGTTTTCGATCACGACAACATCATTTCTCGTCATCGAGTTTTCCGTCTGATACCCATTTAGTCGGCCAAACTGGCAGTTTTTTTCCGCGCAGTCACCTCAATGCGATCGTCTAAAATACAGATAGCACAAAATATTTCGAAGAGAAAACAACAGCTCAAGTATGTGAAGTTCGTTATAATTTTAGGCGCCAACAAATTTAGAACGTCGCTCTCTAACAAATTGAATTTTAATAGCACGATCTCGAACTCCATCGTTGTGATTTTAAAACAGCACGCGCGAGGTGATCCGAAAACGATGAAGGCTCACATCGGAGCGGCTCGCGTTTTTACATGAATTATTACGCAGCGATTAAATGGATAAGCGCGGCTGCCAGCGAACAGATATCGGACCCCCAACACCGTGTCCTAGCAATCCATCTTCATCGCTTGGCAATCGCACCATAAGCTGCTCTATGAGCAGTGCGATCGCAGCGACTATCAGTCGTCGATGCTCTCGTCTGTGTTTCACGTAAATACGTTGTACAGGGTGTCCGGATTTAGGTATACATGATTAGCTGCAACAGAAAAATCTTTTTCTCCCGACAAAAACATAGAGTTGCCGTTTCGCGTTACAAATCCAAAGCAAGGTTTCCATCGTCTTTTAACGTAGATTGTCTATACTTTATTTGTTATATTCGATTGTCAATACTATATATCTATATTTTAATGCAAATACAAAAACCAATGTCCTACATGATTACGTTATATATGATTCTTATTCCACGAAAAGACGATTTCACGTTCATCAGAAGCGCGCAAATTTCCCCTTTCCGGCGGTTTTCGTTTCAAATTACTGCGACGTCCGCAAGCTGAGTTATTGATGTTTGTATTTGCGTGCGCAATCGGCGCTACCCCTTTCGCGCGCTGTGAGGTAATGTCGCGACGCGTGAGTGAAAACAATAGCCACGTTCCGTAACCCTACTTCAGGAAACGATATCTCGCGCGACGACGGCCTTATGCCCCGACGCGGCCCCGACAAACATGGCCGCTCGACGCGACTTAGCCTCAGGACCGTCAACTTCATAAGACCTACGGAACTCTCCTTAATTTCTGGAAGTTCTATATGCTCGTTACTTCTATGTAGTATTATGTTTCTATCTACACTAAGAAAAGATTCTCTCAATTTTAGTGAATTTATTAAATTTAAGATTAATTTAATTTAATTAAATAATATCTATTATTTTAATTTAAGTAAATAATATTTATATAAATATAAAATTGTATATAAATTTTTATATATGTTTTATATATTTTATATATAAAAT
The DNA here is from genome assembly GCF_010583005.1 of Odontomachus brunneus. NCBI lineage: Eukaryota > Metazoa > Arthropoda > Insecta > Hymenoptera > Formicidae > Odontomachus > Odontomachus brunneus. The sequence goes on from NW_022639497.1 coordinate 335,847, forward strand.
ATATAAAATATG
>NW_022639497.1:335868-378898 GCF_010583005.1 Odontomachus brunneus
TTTTTTTTAATATATTTATATATTTAATATAAATATATTTAATATAATATATAATTATATTTATATATTTAATATATTTATATATTTTATATATATTTTTTATATAAATATAAAATAATTCTTTTATATTTTATCATATAGTGAACTGATATACAAAATTTAAAAAGAGATTTTTATTCGAAACATTAACTTTGATTTCTAATTAAGGGTCACTATATTAAAATTAAAATTTATTGGAGAAAATTCGGCAAATAAATTTATAAAATTCAGAATTAATTTTTATCCTCTTAAAATTTCTATTTCAAAAAAACATTTGTTTTGCCAAATATATGTTTTTAATTTATATTCCCAAACTGTCGAATAAGAAATGATGTATTAAAAAAAAATATATATTTTTCAGTACAATTTTTATTACATTACAAGAAACTTATACTTGTATTAACGTACATAAAGCTCTGTGTTACTTTTTTATTGCCTATTTAGGAAAGTCGAGTGTGTCATGATTGATTAAAGCACGGTAAAACACGTTCACACGATCAAAATGTGATTTCTTTCATTCGCGATCGAATTGTGTAGATTCTTCTCTTCGTACTATTTACAGTAACGAAATTAATATTGAGACTAAATATCTGTCGTTTGTACGCGCTTTTTTGCGCGTAACACCTGCGTTTTCATGAAAAAACAAATCAAGTAAGGGACAACGATAACACGGACTGATGACGTTTCGTGCTAACGTTTTTGTCCAGTAACGAGAGAAGTCTCGCTCTTCGCGTGGATATCATTTGCCGCTCAATTTGGAGCATCGCAAAGGGATGTATAATTTTGTCGAGTGAATCAAGTTAAAATTTGAAGAGAAAATAAATTTGCGATGTTCGTCGTCGCGAGCCGTATGCAGCGCATAACGCGCTGATAAATTTTTTAATGAGACCTTCGTTAGTTGTGCTCTCGTGTCGCTCGTTTTATCGCATTTATCGTAATAAACATCGCGTCCCAATAATGCAACGACCACCATCGCGGGAACTGTGCTGCAATCAGTGACGCGGATTGAAAAATCGATATCTCCATGCATCCATTAACGTTTTCGTGAGGCAAAAAGTAAATCCCATCGTATTCGCGAGGAGGCAACGGCAACGGCAACAGCGACGGCAGCGGCGGCAGCATTCGTTTTCTGATGCAACGTCGATCGATTGGAAATTCTCGAACCGATTGGCCGGAAAAGCATGCGAATAAAACAGTCCGCTCGGTTGCGCTACCAATAATGCAGGGGAGCATTACTTGTATCGGACACGAGTTCTATTGCTCGATTAAATAACACGATTGTAACTTCGAGTTATTTTTTCCGTACAGCGCTAGGCGCGCCCAGTGGTCTCCGATATTTTGATAACGAACGATTTCTCCCGTGTGTTTTTCTATGGGCGTTCAAGTTTCTCCACCGGCCGCGACAGAATTTATTAATACCATTGATTTTTTTCTCTCAAAACGCGTTTCGTCCGACGAGTTTCGGGCGCTGTCGAGCATTAATCGACGAAAATTTCCTTCGACTAAAATAATCGGCGGTAAATCAATAATCAGCATTGATTAATCGTCATATAATTTCACCGAGTGATGAAATGAATTATTAATCAAACTTTGATGCGATTAATTTAAACCGATTAATTTGATCAATTGATTAAATCATTCGCGCTTACATATATGACTTGATTGATTAATTTCGATTATTCAGTTGCCGATTATTTTATCAAATAAATATTTCAATCAATCACGCTCACAATTATTGGTCTCGGGTTCCTCCCATTGACCCTCTGTCTTTCTCTGTTTCCTACTTGCTTCTCTTTACTGAATACAGCAACAGTGAATCTTGATTTCGCGGAAGGAGTATGCAATTCCGAGTTTTGCCGAATTAATACCAAATTCTTTGATCTCGCAGTCTCCCGTTACAAGGTCGCCGAGTTACGCGCGCTGGAAAACTAGAAGAATACACGCGGAAACTCGAGGGTTAAACAACCGAGAGCGAATGCAGCAACGGATGACAGAACGAATATTTCGTTCATCATCCGGTCGGCGCGCATTCTGGGTCACTGCGCCGCGAATTAAATCCGAAAGCTTAAAACAAACAGACCGTAGTAACATTTTAATCTTAGAAAACACAGTGCGAAGCCGGAAGAGAACGTCATGTTGCAGACTACGGTGTATAGTCTTAATTGCATGAAAATACATCGAGCTTGCGTTCCGAGCAACCGGTGAGAATATTAAGGATCTGAATGTCTTCATTTATCCATTGTTTGCTGTTTTCTCTTTCTCTCTCTCTCTCCCTCTCTCTTTTCCGCTTTTCATACGTGCGAGATTACGATTTCTCAAGAAAGAACCGTGCGCGCGCGTCGGTTCAATTATTCTGCGCGGGTGACATCAATTTTATTAAATTTATTCATGCGCCAAAGCACCGGAAAATCAGCTATTTGAAGAAACACACCGAGAATAGATAGACCGTACTGCGTAATCAAATTTTCGTACTTAATTTCGTGGTGACAGCGCGCACAAATACCTGTCGCTTTACGAGAGCAATCCGCCGCGAGACTGAAAACGAGAGGAAAGGGGGAGCTTGCTTTGTCCCGTTGTGGATTCACCTTTTCGCCCGTCTTCTTTCCACATTGCAAATGTAACGAGTAGAATTTTAATATCGGACTTCACTCGTCAAATAACACGTGTCGCGGTGAGACATAAAATTCTCTTTTCTTCTTAAAATTACTTCGACGATTATGAAATGTTAAAATATATACGTAATAATGATATATATAATTAATAAGATTCCAAGTAAAATGATTCCAAGTAAGTGACAATGTAAAATCCATATCGCTTGAGATAATCAAGCGATGTAATAATCATGGACAACTAACGATAAATTTATGATAGATTTGTGAATATATAAACTCATGAAATATTTAAAAAAACTAATATCTACTTGAATACAATATGTATTTATGTGTGGTGCTGGCTGAATTAAAAGTAATCTTCTTTAATAATTCTTAATCGAAGCTTTTCGATCGTCGTGTATATACATATATAGATATCATTTCGCCGGATTCGGCGAATTATATTTCTGATAACGTGTCGCATTATACAATTTTGAGCGACCTAATTGAATCGGAGATGATCGTAAAATAACATGCGCTGAAATAGCGGAAGGTAGGATTTCGCGCGAGTTAACTATAACACGTCTCGATTTAAGCCATTTTATAAGCCAGCCGTAACAGCGAGACGGCAGTCGGAGAAAGTTGCGGATAATTGGCGTTAACTTCGAATTAGCCATAAGATTAGCCGCGGACGTGCCACGGTGGCGTCTCGTTCGACCGCTCCTCCTCGGCTAATCCTGAGAAATCGTAACGATTAAACGTAATTAGAAACCGATAAATGGCTCTCCCCGTGCGAGCAACTGCCGGTCGCGCGGCGCACGAGAAATTGGTTTAATTTGGCGATACGACTAAGGGAGCGTCATTTTGCAAGAATTTACATATTGCGCCGGTTGGGAGTGTAATTATGGTTCCCAGTCGGCAATGATAGCACGAAATTGACGTATCGCGTAACTCAGTATAATATTATATACGTTAAATCTACATTATATTGCGTTGTATTATAATTTCAACGGAACCGATCCCGCGTAGAAGTCATTATTTATAACGGGAATGAATATTTGCGAGAAAAGTATCGAGATATCGCCAAAGAAGCGCTGCGCCGACGACGCGTCGAAACAATTAGGGAATACGCCACGTCTCTTATCAGTCGTGTCTAATAATCTGGCAGGGAGACGACGGCGCTAAAGCGGATACGCGTGTAAGATTGGAAATCCTCGGGGCAAATAAGCGGCGCCAGTGGAACTTTGCTACTTCCGGGTCAGCCGTGTTCCTAAAATTGCCCCCGTCAACCGATAAACTTTGCGAAAACGAGGAAAGTCGAGTCTCGGACTAAGAAATAAAGGGACGTCGATGGTAGAAGCTGGGAAAATAGGAGAGTGAACAAACTTCGGTCTTCTTATCACAGCTTTTCGATTTTCATATCTCGAAACTATCACGGGGTGCGATAGTATCATTCCAACGAGCATTGGAAATCTCTTGCGTTTATATTCGGAAGAAGGGTCAGCTGCGCTGGAATATTCGCCTAGATGTTTTGAGAAACGAGTTGATGACATTTTCTCTGTACACTCGGAGAAAAACATGGTTGACCTAACTAAAATTATAATTATTTTTCGCCCTAACCATATTTTTGTAGTAAAATGATAGTAGTAACACGCACATAAAGTTATTATCACTAACATAGTAGAATTTAACAAAATAATGGTTTTCTCGATCATAATTTATAATAATTATTTCTCTAAGTGATTATAGACATAATGCGTTATGTCAAACGTAAACTGCGAAAAAATAACTGAGAAAACTACTGGAAAGACCGAAAAATAAATTTGGTCAATCGACAACGACGAAAGTAATCTCGAACTGAATGTCCAATTTCTCGTCTATATCATAAGGATAAACAAATATCAAATTTCAGATAGCTTTTTGCTAAAATTTCCTAGTGTAATTAAGTTGGAATTTCTTGCGAGACAGGTGCGTTTGTGAGTCGCACGTGGAAGCGACCAGCAACCCCGAGATGCGCTGGCCGATTGAACATATAATCGGGACGCGTAAGGTGCTTATAATTTGTAAAGGTTGAAAAGTAACGCGGAGGGGGAGATGGTGAGACGGGCGGTAAGAGGATTTTATGGAGTGCGCGAAATGTGGAGCTCCCGAGAGAAGATTTATCGTGAACGCGCGGGCCGAGAGCGATCTTGCACCGGTCGTAGAGACGTATGCTGGCAGCCCCGCCGCCATGCCATGCCGTCGGTTTAAATCTCCGTGCACCTATCTCGCAGCACCGTGTTCCGGCTAATCCGCGCGCGATCGTTCGTCATTCCGGTGGACGCGCGATGCGGATCTACGTCGTCGCCCTTCGACTTACCGACGCGAGACGTGGCGAGAGCTTCAATGCAAAAGCCATCGGCGGCGAAGATAATGATCCAATAGGTTGAGACAGACAGAAAGACAGACAGAGAGACAGAGAGAGATTCGCACGCCCGGCGGAATGAAATATTCGCCGGAGTAGCCGCCTGCGCGTGGGAGAAGATGGTTGACGCTTCTTGACGTTTAATTCGCGCCGAGCGAATCAAAGGCGCGAAGCCAATCAAATCGCGCGCGGCTTCTCAAACTCGCAAGTCGCACCGGATATTTTGTGCGTACCCACGGCGCTCCGAACGTAATGATTCACCGGGAGTATTAAGTGTTAATTAAATCGCGGGTCTTCACTGATTTCAAGTGCGCGATACACCCTGCGAGCGGGGCGATCCGGCGGCGGTTGTCGCGCAATTAGCACGACCCGTTGGATCGAGGCGCGGTAAAGTCGCGCGAAAGCCGTCATGAAAACACGTAAGCTGCGGCACAGCCGTCGATTTAATTTTGTTACGACGTAAGATGGCTTCGCTTTCATGTAAATTAGTTACCGGAGTTACATCGGGAGAAACGTCGCGTACCTCGGCGCGCATCGTGCTCCCGGGGATGGATATCGGGAAACGCTCTGGCGGCAGGAAAGAGGTAGAAACAGCTAACACCGACGCCCCGATATTGCACGGGCTTTCCTTATTACGAACCGTAATCCCAGCTTCCTCGTTCGCTTCCTCTTTCTCCTCCTCCTCCTCCTCCTCCTCCTCCTCTTCCTCGGATTCAATGTTCGATCGTCGCGCGAACGGTGTAACAAGTATTTAATAACCGAATATATCCCGCTTCTCTCTCCGCCGACATTCTTTTCTACGCTTTACTCTGTTTCCTTAGACTTGGATCGTTCGGGAATAAACGCGGATAGTAATAACGTCGAAATCTCTTCCTCCTCTACTTCCCTCTCTTTTCTCTTCCTTCTCTCTCACACATATACACACACACAAATATCGACGGCGATTTTTTCCTAGCTAGAAAAATTGAAAGGATTATCCTTATTTTTTGTCAAATAAACAGTCGGGAGTGCCAAAAACATTAAATTTGTCGAAAATTTCCGCACATGGATATTTGTGGAAATTTTGCAAAGTTTCATGCACAATAAAACATTTATGAGTATTAAATACGAATAGTCCCATTAACGCAAATTTTTCACAATTTATATCATTTTCAGATAATTCCGATAAAACGACTACGTTACTTTTACACATTCGTTACACCGTGGTGGTTATTAATATCGCTATTCGAGTGTATTCGGAGCGCGATACCTTTACCGTGGCGTTTTTTTCCTTTTTTTTTTTATTAGCGTTTTCATTAGCATTATTTCGGTATATATCAATATCATTGCCGCTGCTGTTATTATTTCGCGGCGCCACGCCTAAAGCGTTCTTACCGACGATAATAATATCATGGCCCACTGCATTAATATTTGTTTCTACGACTATCGCGAAATGCTGCAACGTCCAATAATCCAGATGTTGGGAGCACTTGAGTGCACTCGATAGACACTCAAACACAATAGAAACGAAAGCAGACGACGTCGACGGTGACGACAACGACGCCGGCGGCGGCAGCGGAAGGAAACACAGAAATGGAATAAGTTTGGTTATTAAATACTTGTTACCCCGCTTCGGGAACAATCCGCGGCGGATAACGGGGCGTGACGCGGCGTTACCAATTGTAATAAAGGAAACCGCAATATCGGCTCGCCCTCCTTGGAGATTTCCGTCTCCTTTTTTGCCCACGCTCCATATCCTTCCACCAATTGTGAAAGGCATTGATCGCGCCGCGAAGTAACTGAAAGCGAATTTTTACGGTTTGCTCTCGACCGTTGTCCCGAACAAATTGTCAGAAATGAGAACGCGAGTTCGTTTCTTGAAAGCACCATTAGCAAGTAATACGAGAAACGAGCGTTTTGGAGATTAAATAAAATGTGAGATTTTAGGTCATGTTCTTTTATTCGACCACTGCAAAGTTCTCTGGAGTCGCGATCAATTGTAAAGAGGAAGTGCTTTATTTATCATCACGTCGACAACGTCGACACCTCATTGTGTTTTTATCGAGGAACAATTTCCCTCATATGAACGGGAGAATTTATAAAGATGAGAAAGGGAGTCGTACAACCGGGACAGTCTATTAACCCAACATTTATGTCTAATGAAATGTGACCCAACGCTCTCATGAGTCACTCATGATAAAACGCCCATACGACTATTCGCGTGTGTTAGACGGAATATTTCACGTGGATGATTACGTCCCGAAATGGACATCAGCGTAGTTTAGAGGAATACTTGACCATTTCTCATCACACACCACTTATCACGCGCGCACGGAGAGAATATTTCATTTCATACAAATTCTTCTCAATGTTTCTATGCAGTTCAAAAATAGATTGTCAGCAAAGTCTATCTTATTAAAGCACATAATAAATTTCGCTAAAAATATAATAAATATTTTTCAATAGCATATTTGACACACTAACACATAACACGTATGCTTCTGAAATATAGCACGTATGAAATGAAATATATAGTGTATTGCTGCAGAATGTCAATCTATTCCTCGTTTAGAAAATCTTATATATATAATTTTTGCTATAAAATTCTTTCCCTGCATACAGCTTAGGTTAAGAATGCACCAAACTCGCGGCGAAGGTTGTTCGCGTGGAAACATTGTTTTCGCGAATCACTCTTTCACCATTTCGCACCGTTCATGCGAAACGCTCGTCAAGAACCGAACGCGTAAATTGGCCTTAACCCCCGCGTCGCGAGCACCCTATTCCCCGTCGCCCTCGCGTCCAGTGAGATACTTTTTATTAGTTTCTCGAGGGGGCAATTAAATGACCGTAATTCCCAGCTCCGAGCACTTTCTCCGTTCTTCTCGCCGGCAGCACCTCTGCTTCTCACCTTCTCGTCTCACCACCTCGCCCGGTTAGCCTAGAGCGGGGCGAGTTTCGATTCTCTCGGCGATAATAGCGAGATCGTGGTCGGATAGGCGTTCGCGACGCGTCGGGCCGAGCCGAGTCGAGTCGACCTAGGAAGGAACTCCGAGAGAAGAGGTAGAGAGAGAGAGAGAGAGGAGAGAGAGAGAGAGAGAGAGAGAGCCGCCATCCTTTCTTCCTTCCTTCCTTCCGTTTGACACTCCCAGGCCGACTCCATTCGTGCGTCTCGCGCGCGGAAAGCCTCGCAGTCGTAGCCGACGCGTTTGATTCTCCCCGTGGGAATGTTCGGTAAGGGGATATGGGTCACGACGGCATCCCCGTGGACCGCACAATGGGAACAACAACGGCATTGTCTAGGCAAGCGGTGATAAACGGCGCCGTGATAAAACCGGGCAAGCACCGAGCTGATGGGTTTTGGGAGGAGTGGGGAGGATGGGAAGGGGGATGCCTGTGAGGGATGGCCGGCTCGTTGTTTCGACAAAGCCGCCTCCTGGCTGCATTTTTCCACTTTATCAAGCCGCGCCTGATCTGCGCTCTCTCTCTCTCTCTCTCTCTCACACGCTCGCAAGCACGTGCGCGCGCACGCGTCCTCGTAAATAACTTTTATTTCCATTTTGATTTACGGCACCGCGAGCACGATATCGCGCAGTGAGATTGGGCCCAATGCGATGACTTTTGTTCGCCTTGACAGGCGACCGAGATATCTCGCGACTGAGCGAATATTGGCAGACACTACCGGCACGGATTGACAAAACGCTCGACGATCGCGAACGACGCGAAGCAGCAAGCTCGTGACACCCCGTCGATGTTCCTCTCGTTTAATCAATTAAGGGGATGTCGTCGTGTGTTTTCTTTGAACTCATTTCTTCCGAGGAGTTTCTCGTCATTTTTGGACAAATGAAGAAATTGCTTCTCTGAACATCATACTATATCTTTCGAACAATTAGTAGTTTACATTAATTTGGTATTTTAAATCGTTAATATCAAATATCTCACTTTTACTTCTCAAATTCATATAAAACCGACTATTCTCGTTTCAAAATTGATATAATCATTTTACATTGAGTAAAAAAGACAATTAAAAAAAATCGTTTATTCAACGGGTAGTATATTTGTTTGACTTTAAATTCTCTTATTTATGTATAGAATAACCAATTGATTTCGTGAAAAGCTACGATTTTAGAAAAATCTTTTCTCACTTGAGACAAATGTTTTCTCGATGCAAAAGTATATTAATACAGTTAAATATGTTATATCAGTGCCCATCAGATATTTTTTATTCTTCAGGTATTTTTTCTCTCAGCGTATATTTTTAACCCCGCGCACTTGTTGCCTGTTTTCTCACTGCAACATGACAACGCAATATAATTGTTCCGCGCGCGAAAAATCAACCGCGAAGCGAGCGCTTCTTCACCGACACTATTCTCGTTCGACATCCTGCTATCCCAGCCACTCAGAGGTGGACAAAGACTTACGACGGACAGGTATTATCCGCTTGGTGGCTCGAGCCGCTCGCTCGTAGCAGGCCACTACGACCTCGAAGAGGTGCAACGCGGCTAACGTGAGGGAACACGAACGGGCGGAGCGGTTACACGGGGAAATTAGACCGCAAAGTTCAACAGGGTTTATGACGTTGACGCGATCGTTTTGTTTGCACGAGAACGAGAGAGGACAACGGGGCCGGACCGGCCGACCAGGCGTATACGGCCGGAGTCGTTCGTCAAACGAATCCTCGATTAAACCGCCACAACGTTGTCGCACGCCTCGATCGACCCTACTCGCCGAGGAGGAGGATATTAATTAACCTGCTTCCGTTAGACCAACCGGTAGGTAGCCGCTTTAAAGATGTATCGTCCCGCGCGCCTTTGATCTTCACGCTTCATCGGATTAATTAACGCTGTTTCCGAGAAGCGCAGTAGGCGCTGCTGATTACTTCCAATCTATTACCGATATAACGCTCTCTCGCTCTCTCTCTCTCTCTCTCTCTCTCTCTCTCTCTCTCTATATATATATATATATATATATAAATATTTATCTGGAATTTTCTCAGACAAACTCAAGTTCGATTGCATAAATCTCTTGATAAACTAACTACTGAATCTCATATGTCTTTACTTTTCCTTCGAAATAAACAAAGACAGAAACACATTTTAACTATCTGTTAGTCTACTATTCGGTTAATGCAACCAGACCTCAGGCGATTTTATTATCTCTTCGTCGGAAGTAAGAAAGGAAATTTGCACGGATTTAGCGAAGCTTCGTAAAAATCGAACGTGGATATCACCGTCGATGTGCCTCGAACCTCTCCGACGGTGTCATTAAGGCTTAAGGGATTAAACCCATCGCGAAGTCTTCGCTCCCGGAATTGGGTTACGAGTCGATTAGCTCGCTTATCGTTCTAAAAACGCGCTACTAATTGCCTTCTCCCACCCGTCCGCCTACTACGGTAAGCGTCACAACGCCGGTGCCTCCTTGCGCGCAATGATAAATTACTGACGCTTGCCATTTATGAGTCTAATTTACTCCAGAGACGAAGGCGTGGTACTCTCCTCGCGGTGATATCACGCTGTTGCAGACGTGTGTCTACCAGATGGGCGTTCACGTTCCACAGGGTGGAACCGATGTGTATAAGAGCGAGCTGTACATTCGTGGTCACGCCATAGGTGTGTCACGTGCTCAAACGAGGAAGCAGAGTGCTGCGCGGCGGACGCTGGCACACTTTTTCCCTCGACGGTGGGCGCGCGATTAATCGCGTAGACGACCGCAACGACGTAGTCACGACGACGACGACCTCCCGTTCACGGACGGTCTGTCAAGCTCTCGCCGTCAACCGTTGTCGAGTTCGACGGTTCCTCGATGGAAAACGCGTTCGAAATAGAACATCGCAAGTCCATTGACTGACATCTTGAGAGACAATAAAATGCCTCGACGTACATTCCGACGGATATCACAGCGGAAATTATATTATCTATATGTGAGAGAAGAGGCGCTCCGACGAAATCAACGGGATTCGATTAAAGCCCATTTTAAGCGATTTACTATGCATTAATTGGCGATAGAATTCGGGACGAAATTCACGCTTGCAATTCTACTCGCTATCGAACGTATGCGTGTGTGTGGGAAGTGTTGAAAGATTTATTCTAGAGATGCGATGATATGAATATGCATACATCTATATATATAATTCTGATTCTCCGGGTGCTGCCCGGCACGTAGAGATCTGTTTCAAATGTGTTCGTGCGAGTCACAAATAGTCCAAAGCGCAATTTTCACCTAATCTCTAAATTCCACCGAAATAATCCTTTCTTTACGTGGGAATAACGTAATTTTCTCAACATAAATAACAATAGTATTCACACGAGATACTCTCTCTCTCCCTCTCTCTCACTCTCTCTTTCTCTTCCCCTATTCTTTTCTTCATATTCTTTTATTATTCTTCTAATCATCAAGCGACAGTTTGCATTCGTTAGTTTGCTTAATATATGCCCAGCTTAACTAGCAATCGCGGAGGAAACGTATAGTTTCAGGAGGTAGCAACGAAGGGCCGCTCGTTTCGGGCTCGAAGGCCACGATGTGGCGGGTCACCGTTAGCACAGTCATGATTTAATTCCCGATGGAGCGCGTCGGTCGCAGCTGGCAGGTGCGAATGTACTTGTACCCGGTCGACCTATCTTTGGTCACGCTGGGTTACCCTTGTCCTGCTCGCAGGAAGCGCGTCCACGGTGCACATGGCCCGCGGGCAATTCGACGATGCGCATCGCGCCGCATGCCGCCCATAACGGACGCAAATACGTGCGTGCGTGCGTGTACGCATCGTTGCGATGGCAGTTGTACGGATGACGCGAAAACAGCTGTCAAAATGCCATCGCCGCGGTGGCGCGAGCGAACGAGCGTGCAACCCTCACGCGCGCGCAAATGGTAATACCTTTCTCCGAGCCGTTTATCAGATTCCAGCTACGATCCTCGCGCGTTCTGGATTCATGGCTCGCGTGGGAAATCAGTTAATTAGTCTTTTAATTAGCGCACCCGGTAGGCGCCTCATAGTGTTTTATTGTTGACTATTGCGCGCCTCTCCAACTTTTGCTTAATTAATTTCGCGCTTCGCGACAGAGATGTACGCGCGCACACTCTGCCCAAGTATGCACGTGGACATTTGCAGATTTGAGAGATTCTCCAAAATTGTTTATAAATAAATCTTCACGTCGCGACGCATCTATTTAAATAGCGGTCACCTCATGCATTTCGTTTATACGCGCGCGGCGTTTGTGTCCGCGCTGATAATAATACGTCGCGCTAAGAGTAGTTTCGGGATTTAAAAACAAGGGCGAGCGAGCGCGATTCATCGCGTTTCAAAACATCGCCGTCTGCACCGGACAGTCCCCTTTGTCTCGTTCTCTGCTCTCATTCTCCGCTTCACATCCGGTGTGTCTGCTAATACTTCAAATTAACCCAGATCCGACCCTCTGGTGCAGTGCTAGTCTTATACAGGGTGTTTCAGAATAATGGGTGGACTTAACTGGCTAATAGAAATCATCGGAACAAACAGAAGTCTTGATAGATCTATCTTATAAATTAAATTTATATTACGCCTACCAAAGAATGACTGATATCTCCGCGAATTGTCTGCATCTTACGCGGAATTCAATATCTGCAATCTCTAAATATTATCTTTTTCTTTCTGTACAATTTCGCGAAATAAGTTAGATTAATCTCCAGAAATACTGAAGTCACAGAAAAGGTCATTATTTCATTATTGCTCTCCATTCTTAAATCGTATTTTCTCTATTTATTGAAAGCAAAAAACTGACATTTTACGACAATACCAATACAAGTCAGGATTTTCTCGCGTCATAAATTAATCTCCTTCAAAGAAGAACGATTAAGTATCTATCGAAAATGCGTAAATCTCATCTTTCAGTGGATTTCATTTGAAATCATTCTAATCTTTCTAAACAATGATTGTTAAGTAACGATAAGTTGCCGAAATACGGTCAACGACATTTGACAGAGTTAGATATCATGTAAGTTGCGGCGTATCCACGTTCCGACTAAGTTCCGACTAATGTCCGACCTAACACCTAATAGTCGTATTACACTAGCGACTGCGGCTGCGATTATGTCTCTTGACCAATGAGAAAAACGGTAGTAGCTAGCAGCTTCTTTCTGACTGGTCAAGACATAATCGCAGTCACAGTCGCGAGTCGCTAGTGTGATACGGCTATAACGTGTTTAAAGCGCTCGGACTTATCTTACTCCTGTGTTGTCAGCTGATCGCTGACCACGCGGCTTATCCCCACTCTCGCGTCGCCAGCTGATCGCTCGACCACGCGGCTTATCCCCACTCTCGAGCCGCCAGCTGACCGCTCCACCACGCGTTCCCGCTCGCGCGTGCGCAATGCGACTGTAAAACGCCGCGACTCGCGCGTTTACACGGCGCGTGAGCGTTCGCTAGTCTGGGCGTACTGAAACTTTAAACGGCTATATCTCTCGCTATCAAATTTATGTAGAGACATAAATTCTTATTCTGGATTCTCTTTTATCCACAAAATGAAGAGCCATGAAAACAAGCTTCTTAACAAAATAAGCTTCTTAATATGTGTCTACGTCACTCTTTTATCGTCGATTCAAAGGACAATCGCGGCTAAACGCGATAAATTCAAGTCAGTAATGCACTCCCTGTATGACATGCTGTCTTTTCTTAATTCATGACAGAATTTCTTTTATTGACAGAGCTCTCTAAATTTTTTGGAATGAAATTTCATTCAAAAAATAAAGTGACTATTGAATTCGAGTGATTCTTTATTTATATAGAGTGAACTCTGAATGGTCAAGTTTCACTCGAGATTAAATCTCGCAAATCTGATATATTCCATTGTCGCAAAAAAATATATTTACTGTGATCTATCGAAAAATTCGCTCATATGAAGTTTTGGAGTTTAAAGAGTATATGAAGTTTATGGAGAATTTACACATACACTTTATGTTTGAGTGAAACATTTACTCTTGTAATTTCAAGTAGCAGAATGTTCACTGTGTTACGAATAAAAAAACTTTCAATTTGTTTCGCGTGAGATTTCGCTCCAAAAAATTTAGAAAGTATCTATATACAAAATGCACGTGTAATTTGTATTTGAGTACGTATGGAGGCGGATCAATGTTCATTAAAACTTTTCGGCTTGTTTTTATGACCTTATTTTAGCCAGTTAAATGTCCATCAACAATTCTGGAATGTCTTGTAGAGCAATATTTTATTATGTGTTATAATGGATAATAATTTATTGATCGCGACATTATTGGCTATGCAACAATGGGAAATGCTGTATTCTCTGTACAAAATTTTCAATGTTACCCGAGTTTCCACGTTGACGCGCCTCCATATCCTCATCCGTACATTAATTAGATTTGTGTGTGATAAATTTATTATTCTTCGAGTCCTAATTACGAAAAAACGCGTCACGGGTCCATTATGCATCCGGGGATACGTCTATGTCCCAAGAGAAGTGCGTTAAATATTCAGTGTAGCTAATGGCGAAATTTAAATCGGCCGGCGCTTTTTGCGAAAAGAACGAATGGGAAATGAAGGATCCGTGATTTTTGCCTCGTGGCCGCATACGCGCCGCGTAATGGCATAATTATTTCGCGCGAGTACGATGAGAATTGTTCGTGAAAAAGTTCAGCCGTGTACGATGAGGACGGCGACAAGCGATAAATTTCGACAACCTGATGGATCGTAACAATTTGTGCGGAAAGTGGTGTGAGCGCTGTTCGCGATTTTCAGTCGCCCGGTATAAAGCCGATCGCGCGCGCAACGATGAAGTTTCAATACAATTACAAATTAAATTGTATTACGCGATGTAACGGATCAAGTTAATGACCGGCGATTTATTTGAGAGATTTGTAATTCGCCGAGTATATTCAATGCGGTTTAACGTATCATTGTAAGCAAGATCGATATAATAAATTACGCAAACAAAAGAGAGTCAATAGCCATTCGCGCAATGTTCGAGGTGATAATAGAGAAATAAGTGCCGGAAGCTTTTAGCATTGGCATTAAAATCGGAATTAACGAATTAATGAATTCAACGAGTTTCGCGGTAGAGTGGAGTCGCGGAAGGGGGAGAGAGAAGTAAAACTCGCGAATGGAGACGCATAGACGAGTCACTCTCAGAGAACTCTACCTGACGCGTGACGCAGCCTGTTCTAATTAAAATAATTATACGAATGAAAGTCAATCAATGTCATTTCACAGCTTCGAGACGTAGGAGGAGTTGTTATGCATTGGGGACTGTCTTTTCTATCGCGACACGAGAGGATGACCGATCGTATCAGTCTCACGACGTCAATATGCTTCCGTCGGCGTCACGCCTTGTTAAGATTCTAAAGTCGGATTTGGATGATTTCGACCAGACGGACGACGGACATCGAGAAATACTCATCGTGATGTATCGCGAGAGATGTGATTCCGTGATCGCTCCGTTCAGATTCGCTCCGATCGACCCCGGCTAATCCACGATTCCGCGGGCGTCCCGTCGCCATCTCTCGGTTTTTCGCCAAGCAGATCATCCCCCAGCGACAACGACGACGGAGACGACAACGACGAGGACGACGGCCTCGTGATCCGTACCCGGGGATCTTAACTTGCCAAACTGGTCTCTGGCTCGATCCTACGCTCGTCGTCGACCTCGGTGCCGTTCGAACGACTCCCGCGGGACAGATCGTCGCCACTTCATGCGCGAACCAGGAGAGACACTACTGCAGACACGTATTTACATACGAGGCCATCGTATCTGGCTGACTGGCTGGCTGCCTCTATTCTCATTGTGTGAAACGATCGCGCCGATTGAAGCAACCCCCTCATATCGATGGCGACGGAGACGTCGAGGTGCATTCGCTTCGGTGATTGCCTCACGTCGCGTCGACCCTCCCACATATCTGTTTGGTTCGCGCGTTTCGTGATTCAATAATATCGTACTCCCAGTTTGACTTGCAATATTTATAAATAAAGAAGGGATATTCACAGGACACCGTGATCCATATTTTTAGCGGACATTTAGCGCTAAATGCACGTTCAAAATAAAAAGTCTTATGTAGGTATGGTCTTACACAAATAATTTCTAGCTTGCAGACATGAGAATATTATCTTTTGTCAGGACAAAAATACCAATTCTCTGACACGTACCTGATCTTGAACATTCCCATTTTGATCTTTAAATATGGATATTTAAATTTGCATTAACATAAAATATATGCTCGATATATGTAGGTATATGTACATATATTTTTATTAAGTTTAAATATTAACCAAGTAATTTTTATCAAAAATTAAAAAGTATGTCCAGGATTTGATACATCCAGGCATTGGTATTTTTACCATAAGCTCGGTCTCATCATCAACGTGTTTCCCGAGAAAACGGAATATCTTTTGTCGCGAATGAAAAGACGCTTGAGAATGTGCAATAAGTATTTCATGCGAGCGGAACACGCTCGACTTTTCATCGGCCTTGCGAGGGGTTCGCGGCGCGTTACCTCTCTGTGTACAACACGTGTCTCGTGAATTAATAAGGATATAATGTGCCGCTCGACACAAACTAACCTCACATCAAAGGTGAGCGTTTATTCCCCCTCGACAACCTAAGTCCTTCGTTCAAACGGCACTGCTAAATTTAATCGTCGCGATTATACCTTCGTCATCGGACTGAACGCGAAAAGGTACTATCTTTTAATTACATAGGGGAGAACTTGAGTCCGAAGTATACTCGACGTTCTCGCGTTCTTTGACCTACGCTCTCTTATATTGTATGAAACCCAATATCCGAAGTAAATGAATTATTATGTCTAATAAGATTAACAACGAATAAACGACTAATAAGAATTATTCTTTTCAGTCTAATCAGGATAACAACAATAAATAATAGAGTAAAAATTATAAATAACAGTGGGCGTAAAAACGCAATCTTCAGTCAATCATGATTTAGTATACTTGGTATTTTTTTATCAAGAGCTTGCGAAAAAACTCTTGACAATTTGACATTTACATAATATTCTACAACATATATTTATTTATTTATTTAACTCTAAACCTGCGGGCCGTTTTAACTATGAATATTTGAAATACGATATTTACTTCAGTGTTATAGGAAAAAACAATCGTTTAAAAAAATAGAAGTCTAGACGCGCACGACGCAATCAAAGCTGTCTCTTCGCTTCGCGGAGAAAAAATTAAATGCGCGAATGCATCGAATGCACAAAATCGACTCTCGTTCACTACTATTCACCATGTTTGTTGTGCCTGGCCAAGAAACCTCAAAAAACGTACATAAATATACATTACTATTCGTTTGTGAGATAAGAATCCTCGGCCATCGAATTAATTATTTAAAAAGGCCTGTGGCCTTGCTCCTGCTTCTCTTCAAACACTACTTCTCACTTGGACGTATAATTATTCTCCGCTACTGCTTAAACTTTGCACTTAGCCGAGCGAGCTTTTTTATATGCGAGACTTTCGAAGTTCCAGAAAATATATCTTTTACAGCCTAAGAGCAAACTGTCACAATCAACTGCCGCACGATAATTGCTCGATATAGGAATCATATCAGAATTGATGATAATCGAAAAGTGTAGCGTTATTATGCATTAATACACTAATTAGCAAATGTATATGTATGCGATTGGAAATGAGCCAAGTGTGGCTATATTCGAACGAGAAGACAACGCGTTTTGATATCATAGGTTGAAAAAGAAAAATGAAACGCGTGTATGTGCGAGAAGAGTCAGATACGAATGATGGAATTATTATCGTGAATTCTGGAATAATCGATAAAACGCGGAACGTTCATATAGCATGGCTCTTACGTATATTATTCGACGATTTTCTGATCAGAAACGAGATCAAAATAAAATGAATTACAAGCAGCATCCTCGCTACTTATCTTAGCACCTACTTTAGTTCCTACCTTAGTCCCTACCTTAGCCCTTACTTTAGCCCCTACATTAGCACCTACTTTAAGAAGATATTGGAACAAACTCTCCTCCGATGCATTTTCCTCTGCGGGAGAAATGTCAAAAAAATAGTACGCACACGAATGTGTTCAATGCATAAAAACCACTCGCCAATTACCATTCGCGATAGTTGCACTACATGGCTGGAAAATCTCTGAAAATGCATATTGTTTATGCGATAGAGGTAAGAATCTTTGGTCACATTGAACGGTTCAGACCAACTAATTATTTAACAAAGCTCATGCCCTTTCCACATTTTTCTCCCATATTCCTCCTAATTTAGAAATATCTATTATCGCTCGATAATTCGATAATCGATACCTTCGTATCGTTACAGAGATACAATGAGCGAGGCATTACATTAATATATTAATTGGCAAATATACATACGCGATTGGCAATTGGCGAAGAGTGGTTATATTCAAACGAGAAATTTTTTTTTAATTTCGATCAACAATACATTAATTAAATAATTAAATAATTTATTTAAGTACAAATAGAGTATGTAAAATATTGATTTAAAATGATGATAATTAGAGTATATGAGTAATGGATGGAGGATGTGTTAAAATCCATTCCTCCCTATAAAATGTTAAATTATTTAATAAGGATTAATGTATGGAAAAATAGATAAAAGAAATAGACTTAATCTCATCTCTTCCTAATTTCTCTTTTTTTGTTTTTTCTTTTCTCTCTCTCTCTCTCTTTTCTTTTTTCTTTTTTTATGAAAGTTGAGATTTGTAGCTCTTAAAAGAGCTTAAAAGCTGATATGAAGTTGTAAAAGCAAAGATTAGTGTCTAATAATACTATATACCAATAGAGGTCTGAAATATAATTCGGCACAATAACAACATACTTGTGATAAACACAAGTAAGGAAAAAAAACTGTTGGTAGAAACAGAAATCGCGACTCAAAAAGCATTATTAGCCCTTGTGAGATATATTATAATAGAGATTCAAAGGCCGATATTCATAGCTAACATCAATTACAATCTTTGCTTAAGGACATAATTAATTATAATTACAGTTTCGCATTATCGGCCGTTAATCGGCAGTTTGGATCAATATTTCTTATATGAAATTATATGATGTAATAAATATAAGTACAGATTGACGAATAATCGAAGACATTTGAAGCTATAATTGCTGAATGTCAATGACAATGGACTATGAATACCGACCTAGATTTCGACTCGTTATCTTTTTATTCTCGATAAATTTGCAAAAAAAATCCGTTAAAAATGTCCTGCATAATACATAATTTAACATACCTTGAAAATATATGATGTATCGCTATCTATGTCTCATTGTCTCATTGTCTCGCATCCTCCATCCTGGCTTCTTGATCTGGCATCCTGGCTATTCCGTCGTGGCACTGACACTCGTAACACGATTCATTCAAAGCTACACGTGTTAAATAACGCGATGCTGACGAGAGACTGAAATTGAGTATTTCAAAAATGCGACAAAACAGTTTAATCACCTGAGAGGAATAATAGATAACGCACCGACACGCGTAGTCCGTGTGTACGTGTTGCTTGCCAGCTCGAGGCTGAATGGAAACACTTGAAAAAGTCCGCAAGATAGAAGTAAACATGACCGTCTTCAAGACCAATGTTTTGATTGTGTAGTCGTTCGACGGTTATTGATGAGTTGAGAACGACTGTTGAGAATAGAAGAGAATGAGTTTATATTTTTTGCTTACAATTCTGGTACTCTCGCGCGTCGCACAACATTACATTATATTTTAAACAAAGCAGAATATTGTAGTGATGTAAATAAGAGCATAATTAATTACAGACGTAATTTATAAGCCATTATTCGACTGTTTCGATACGTTGAATATAAAATAAGTATAGATTGATGAAGTAGATAAAGATTCATGACTATGATTATTAGTTAAATAGTGACACATTACGAATAGCGTACGAATATCTAAATTTCAACTCGGATATCTGCTTATTCTCAGTAAATTCGTGAAACGTCTATTAACCTCTTAGCTACTATAGCCATTATAGTGGTTTTCGCATATGTCATCTTTTTGAACAGCATGCCACTATAGTGGCTTTCGCGTATGTCATCTTTCTGAACGATAAGTCACTGTAGTGGCTCACTCTTATTTCTAATAAATTATAATTTATTCATCTAAAACTGTATTCTAATGTACTTGCGTAGTAAAAAGCATTACCAGACACAAATTGAAGTGCTGCATTGTTTACGCGCAGTCCGCGTCGAACTTTGCCGTACAGAGATACAGCTCCGCGGAAAGGCCAACCATAGCTAAGAGGTTAAAATCAGAAACAATCTACATAATAAATGATTTGACTCATCTAGAAATATCGCTGCTCGTATTCCGACGTTCTTTATTCTGGGCTTCTTGTTACAGCATTCTGTTTTTGGCTGCTCGCGATACTCCATCGTGACGTTGACATTAGCACTGTGACATAGACAAAAAAGCCAACACTTGAAAAACAAAGCGATCGAAGTTATCAGGACTATAGTATGCATAGTATCTATTAAAAATACTAAAATTGAAATTACCATAAATTTTCCAGCTGTTGATTTTACGTTTCTTTTTACTTTTATTTAACTTTAATATTGTGCCGAGTCCGAAATTAGTACATATCATTATTGGACATACAATTACTTGTTATGTACGAGTTGTAAGAACTATTTATATTCTCACAACTCTTTCTTTTCCACCCTTTTTTTAAATCTTTTTTAAATCTTTTTTAAATCTTATTACAATTTGCCACATTAATAAAAATTATAATAAAGAGAAAAAGAAAGTTTGTCACTGCAGTATATTGTATTTATATATTAATTCCGTTATTTATCTATATTAATTATTTAATGTAGGTTATTATAGATAATTATGTAATATAGGTTATTTGTTTATCATGTACATACAATTTATCTGCAATTAAATAAATTACATAATATATTGATTGTTAAAATAATAAATAATGATTGGATGCAAGTAAAATAATGAGATAATCGAATATTAAATAACTCTAAATATTCATTTCCTAGAAAGGCTTACAGAGAACCTGGAGCTACCCTAGTGATCCTTCTTTAAGCTTCAACATAGTGAGAACGACAGTAAATAATCATTTGTAACATCAAAGGACAATAGTCTACATCGTGTTATGCCTCGAGGTTCTCCGTTTCAAGTCCGACGGAATTTACACGGTTAATGTAGAATCACAATTTGAACTTGGATAGAAACGATATTCTCGCACAAATGTTACACGGGGCTATAGTAAAAATATTCACAAAGTGCATACATAATTTAACGAAATACTTAACAGGGGGATACGTCCATCAATCTCGTAAAATAAAGTCACAGGAACTTGTCCAAGTTTTAACTGTTGTTTAAATTTAGCGCTGAGTGTCAGGAGACCGGCAAGACCCGACGAGGCTTGAAATTGCAAGTTGGCCTGCAATTTTAACATCGAACGGACGAGCGAAAAATGTTTCGAGGCACTGAGAATTATGCGCGAGTGAGAAAATGGACAGAACTTTGAACTTTTGTATCGGGAAAGTTCCTTTCTTTTACCTTTTTTTCCCTCACTTTCTTCGTGCTCATCGCGTCATCCCGCTCGAGGACGTAACAATTTATATTCATGAGGATTATTTTTAAAAGGGACGATCCACCTTTGCGATTTCTGCCTCCCTTTTATATGCTGATTTGATCGTGATTTGATCGCGGATGGTTATGAAGCCTTAAGGAAAAAAAGGAGTAAAATTTAATGGGGCGTCAACGAGGATTCGGACGTCGTCCTGCATTCATGAAAAATCTCCCAACCCGGCTCATCATCACTCGGCGATCCTTCTCTATTTTTCTCCCGGCGAAATCTCTCAATTAATTTAAGGTTTTGAGCTTTAACGTCGTTAAGAATCCCATCGTTCTTTCTCTTTTGTAGAATTTCGCCTAAAGCGTGATACTTCGCGGAAATCTAGCCGGTCGCAATCTCGCGAATATAAACGAATATTATCGACCGGATATTTAGAGGTGCAGTCGGAAATTTCACGTCACGTAACATATTCCGCGGATAACCGTGACATATTCCACAGACTGCTGTATCGTTTCGCTAAGTCGTATTGATATAAGCAATTTCGATTGGAGGAACGAACGAGAGATAGCGAATAAAATAAATTACCAAATCGTATCTCCTTTCCGTTTCTTTCGATGCGCTGCAGTTTCCACGTTTGCGTATATAGCGAGAGATCTTTGCGTTTTCCGCTTTTATTCTTCTTCGGCGATACTACTCGTTGCTTATCGACGGGGCGCCATTTATCGGGAATCCACGGCGGAAGCAAATATGATTGTAGGGAGAAGGAAAGTTGCGCGACGTCAATAGGAAGCCCGAGACTTCGCCGACGAGGGGAAAGCGGCGTTGTAAATAAAATAAAAAAAAAGAAAGAAAAGAAAAACGCGAAAAACGCGGATGGAAAACTTCGTTATCGGAGAATTCGGTTCCGCAGTAAACCGTTAACTTTCACAGGGAGTCTCGGTTTTTCCCGTGGCCGACTGCATTGCAGAATCGTACGTAGTCGATTAATCCGTCGGCGGATCGAGACATCGCGTATTGAACGGAATCTGAAACTTGGAGCTTTCTTTAAAAATTGCACGATGTGCCCGACGTGTTTTCAACGAGTTAATTTACTCAGGATCGAAGGAAGAGAACTATTACGGATAATATTCTTTTTTTTATTCATGACCCACACCAGCGGCGAAGAAAGAATATTCCTTGAAAAATTGAACAATTACAAATTCGCGCATTGGAAACCGAAGTATAATCTTATACATTCGCGCGGTTGTCAATGGAAATAGATTTGCAACTTCACTAGTGATGATAATCGCGTTACGATGCTTCGTAGGAAAAACATACAGATGCACGCGCACGCACACACACACACATGCACATACACTTGCGCTCTCGCACACGGAAGAATTTTCTCTTCGACGAGAGATATTATGTTGTCCGCGTTTCGCTACTACTCTCGCGTGATTTTTATTGTTGTTTTCCGCTTCTTTCCGCAATGGTCGTTCTGACCATTCGATCCGACCGGAAATTTATGGTATTTTTGTGGAAATAAATGGGCGATGTAATTTGATTATTTCGAGTACTCGCGGCATCGGCGCTCGTCGCCCGCGACAACAATGCCACCGGTGCGCTGTCGAAATACTTTCAACGCGGATCACTAAGTGCGGAATTTGTGCTCGGATATTAACGTCGCAGAGAAAACTCGTTTAATAGTGAAATACCGGAGGGAAGTAGTAAGAGAGCGCGGCGCTTTACTTCGAAGACATAATCTGTAAAAGACCGGAAATTAGGAAGGAAATGAGGTGGAGCTACTAAAACTAAGGGCGTTTGAACTCTTTCACTTCTTCTTCATCATACTTTCACAATGAAGTATATATCGAGACACGCTCCGTGTAACGTTAAGAAGTCATTTTAATTTCATATTTATATGAGGGCGCATAATTATCGCGTCCCATTTCCCTATGCAACTTTTTCGCTTTCAAAGCTCTTGTGTTCGAGAGAAAATTGCTTGATGTCTCATAATCTAAAATCTATTTGAAGATATTAATTTTGTATGATATGACTATGGGTGTTGCCTCTTGCATGAGCAAACATTAGTGAGCCGCGTTGATGGGACAGTCTGAATATAGATATAGACAGCTTGAAATGTTCCGCGTTGCGAGTAGATGTTTACTATTTTCTGAATATACCGATTTGTCCTCTGATATCCTCGACGTGGCGTGTATTAAGAGGAAAATTGGAAATCACGAAAGAGGACGCGGCTGTGTAGAAAATGAGAGCGATACGGCAGCACGTGAGGTGAATAACGGTGGATTGAAAATTCGATGGTTCCGCAATATATGAAGTTTCCGTCGAGCGCGAACGTTCGCGGCGAGAGTCCGAGTGAAAAACTTCTCGAGGATGCCGGGCAATTTTTCAGCCTTTCACATCGAGCCGCCTAATGTGAATTTATGGGATTATTTCATCGCTACGTCGGAGAGAAGGAGAACGAGCGAGAGCGAGCGAAAGAAGAGCAGGCTACATCATCGAGCGATGCACGACGTCTAAATGCGGATATACCGACTTACACGAGCGTGCGGTCGACGCTTCAAGATTGCCCGATATCACGGAATTTTATGACTCAATCCGTTGCGTTATTGACGTAGCCGATATGTACGGCGACTTGAGTTGCAACGGTGCATTTATCGCGCACCGCCAAACCACTCGGAAACGAAACAGAACGGAGCGGTGTGGTCCAACGCACAAGCCACTGTGCTTTTCGTATTCATGTTTTAGATTTAACGGCGGGAACGCACAGTCCACGATAACGTATGCACAATGGGATTCTCGTGTTATACAAACCCGACTAGAAATGCATCCCATGATCAGGTTGGTCTTAAATAGTTGCTTGAGTTACAAGATGATATTGTCGGGTCCTACTCATCAATAAATAAGGTCCTAATTATTAATGTAATTAATAAGGTCCTAATTTCCATGCTACGTTACATGATTGATTATCAGGATCCGATAACATTATCTTGTAAAAATCAAATAACTGGAGTCAATATGATCAGGACATGAAATAAACTTTTAGTCGGGAGTGAGTCTCAAATGCGCTGTACTTTTAGCGCCGTGAAATTTATAGATAAAATATCTATCGGAAGGAGAAACCACCCGCGCCGGCTGCGTAATTGCGCGTTACTAAGGGAAAATTGCCTAAATCGCTGCCGTCGTCGCTTTTCTCGACGAACGCGGATGGAAATAGTGTACTGATGGATGAGACCGTCATGCGACGATGGTGGAGATGACATTCTCATTCATCAGAATGCAACTCCATTCACATGTGGGCAACTTTTCCTCGTTACTCCAGTCATCTCGAGAGCGCGATATCAGATGTTATTATTTAGATAACGTTTGATTCACGCAAAATCTATCTTCCGATCGTTGTCGTGCCCAACACTTTAACAATAATTGTAACAAAGTCTCGTGCAGTTCTTCCACAGTCAATTTTGATGAAGACAATAAATCTTTTAATTTCTGAACGTTCGCGGAAAGAATCAACAATGACGAATATATTAAACTATCTTAAACTACCTTAAACTACCTGACGTTATCTAGATTATTATAAAAAGTATATTCCGATATTCACTGTCAGTGATGCACAAAAATCTATCGTTCATGTCACGTATACTATAAATTTTCAGTACTGGTCGTGAATATTGGAACGCAATCACAGTGTCGGGGGAATGAAGTCAGGGGGAAGGGATAGAGTGTGTGTTCAGTTTTCATGATAGCTTATATTTTAGGGTCCTAGAGAGTAACTATGCAAAATTTGGTCCAGATTGATCAAAGGGTTTAAATGCATAGTGAACAAACAATTTTGTATGTGTGTGTGTGTGTGTCTGGATGTGTCCCGGATATATTCCAGGTATGTTCCAGATGTATCCGGATGTATCCCATACTGAGAGAAAAAAATAGTTGGAATAACTATAATCTCACTATATTTTATAGTTCGTTTTGGCCTCAAACATATATTTATAGTTCATCTAAACATGAAGATATAGTAGAATGAATACAGATTTATAGTCACCATCTTATTACTCTATATATATGGTAAAGCACTTTTTGGGAATATAGTTACATGTACCTATATTTGCCAAATATTCCAATTGTATTGACTATATAAAATAGTTAATTTCTCTTACCATTCAATATTTGCCACCTTACCATATTTTTTATTTCAAATAATTATAATTCTTGGTAAAAATTTTACACGGGTCAGTTATACTATACTTATATTGTAAATATTACAAATATTATGGTAACATTTACTATAAAAATTATATTCCTAACTGTAATATTTTTACTATGCTATTATAGTTCCAAATATCATACATTTTTCTCTCAATGCAGATGTTGTTCTGAATGTGTCCGGATGTTGTTCCGGATGTTGTTCCGAATGTGTTCGGATATGTTCGCATTCCGTGTGTGTGGATTAGACCTTGATGTGAAATATTTCACACATGCAAGAACAAATTTATTAAGAAAGAGAAACGTAAAAGTAACTTTTGACTTGTCGATAATTTTAACGATGATCTCTCGTCGATTTGCGAGCTTCCATTTGGAAATGGACCTTTAGTATACCTCCCGCTGGGTGGCTCGACGAATGTCGTGACTATTAACCGTCGAGTAGAAATTAGACGAAATACTTGTTCGCCATGGCCGCTGATATAAACTGTCGTAACTCGCGAGTTCAGACAAACTCCGGCATAGCGATTGTCGCTTTCTCCGGTCGCTATATCGATCACGGGACCCCGGACGAGCCCGCTGCGGCTTATCCATCCCGAGCGTGCCTCGTGGGAGGAGAGGCAGGGATGAAAAGAAGGGCGCGCAGGGGCGAGAGGAGCACGCAAATAACACAACCTGACAGAATAATAAATGAGGGACGGAAGAAAGTGGAAAATGCTCGAAGACCCGTCCGGGGCATTGGAGACGGGTGGAAGACACGCGGGGCGAATAAAAGAAAGCCGAGTTTTACGTGGAATACCGGAATGCGCGGTGGAATGAGGACACCGGGTAGCGGCATAAGGAAGGACGTGCGGAATGTGCGAAACATTGCGCAAAAATGTCAAAAATGCGTCTCTCCGGCGGGCGGACGCGCTGCAATTAATTCGCGCGGTGAACTTCGACGTTACGACGAGCGAACGAACGAACGAACGAATGAACAAATAAACGAAACGTCGACTGCGCGAACACAGCGAGCCATTTTTACCGTGGTAAGAGCGATTTTCAAATATACTACGCGCACAGATCGTTTCATTTCTGTCCGCGCCGTCAATTAAAACTAAGTTAATAACGCGACCTAATAGTACGATTTAGCGTGCGCAAAATAAGCTTACTAACAATATCCGACAACAACAGAGCCGTTGTAACAACGAATTGACAAATCATTCTGTTTCTGTTTCAGGTGAGATTGCAGTTCACGAGCTGCGTATTTACTAGCCAGAGGGATATTCCGCTTTATTGTGTGCTCGACGAGATAACGTGTCATGCGTGATTTGGTCGTCAAGGTATTTTTGCTCTTGAAAGAATCCTGGGAGACATATGCATCCGTAGCATTAGCAATAATTCCGACATATGCATCCGTTAATCTCATTAAATGTACGGTCTCCACATAGAATTAGTTTTTATTATTTAACACAAAATTAGCATTTATATAGTCACAAGGAGAATGGTGGATTTAAAAAGAAGAAGTTTACTTTTCTTAAGAAACATATAGTTTATATATATTTAATAGTATATTTTTATATTACTTTTTATAAGAGATAAATATATTTATTTATTTACTTATTAAAAGTTGTAATATTCGCGTACACGAAAAAAAATTTCAATTCGTGTAACTGAATGGGGATCAGATGAAAAACTTGCTGATAAGAAATAATATCTTCGTTAATGTGACCAAAAACATCCGTCTGAACGTTCAGCTATATTAACTCAATGATTAGAAGATTTCTACTCCTAAATCGAGTTTTTCATTTAATTCCCAGTTACACGAACTGAAATTTTTTTCTATGCGACCTTTTGGCCGTTTACCCTAACCAATTATATTGATTATATTCCTTAAAGTTTAATATCTTTAAATTTAAAACCTTGGAATTTCACGACACTTAATCTAAATCCACCGAAATTTAATATCAATTTTCACCTTCCATCATTAAACGATTCTATTCACGGGATGCCCGACTGTTTCCGAAATTTTGCATAAGACTTCTATGTACAACGTGCGAATTAAGTAATATTCCAAGGATCGAAATGACTGCTTCTTGACGACATGCGTTAAATAAGGACGAACGAGCGAGATAAATTTTAAACGGCGTTTCATATCGAGTCAGAATTATTTGTGCTCCTATACTACATTCCGCTGTCTCCGCGAAATGACCTGGCGACGATATTCGCGGAACTACGACGAGATATTGGCAGTTTACGTTCGATTGAATCGTTTATCGAGCGCTCTCACCTCGCGCGCGTTTCTTCTGGCCAGCTGGTGGACCGTAAAGCAGCTCATCATGCCTTCGCCCGGAATCGAAAAGCGGTGCGAAGCGAAGGCTCGCGCGCCACTCGCCGTCGTAAAAGTCCACTCCACAGCCGAGCGTGGATTTTACAGCCCGGTATAATTGGCTGTAACCGTGGCTATTAAGGGTGCTCGATGAGGTCGTTAATCTACAACCATTTGCAGCTCGCCGTCTACTTAATACCTACTTAAAGCTTTACGAGTATTTCCGGATATCGATATGTCTCTCTCTCTCTCCCTCTCACCCTTTCTTTCTTTCTCTCTTTCCCTCTCTTTTTCTTTCTAATGCGACGCGACGACGTCTCGCAGGTCATAAAGCGCCACTCCAGAGATCGCGGAAAAGCCCCGCGCGATTCCAACGAGTATGTTCTACATTTTGCTGCGATGTCCGCCGATTTAGCCGGCACGTTCCGACCTGTACGGATTTTTGTTCGCAATTAACGCGAACGACCGAACGATTAGAAATCCGAGATATGCGAGACGCCAAAGAAGGCGAATCACTGCGGGACAAAACGATCTTCGGTCGCGAGCGCGGACATGGGAAATGAAGAACCGCTTAACTTCGAGCTCCGAACACGGCACTTAAGCGGCTTAATTGCCGCGTTCCGCAGCCGACAACGTCGGGGCTACATTCTTGTACGTGAATAAAATCACGATACCGTTGTCTGGAGTGGTCAACGAGAGACTCGGCGCATGTCAAGCATCAAAGGAACTACCCAGCAACGCAGAGCCACGACCAAGAGGAACGCTTTTAATAGTAATCAACTATGTGGTGACTTCAGTCTTCTACATCGCGCGCGCACGCCAAAGTTTCGACCTTTGACTTACGCTTACGTCCGCGCGACGCTGCTTACTTCGCTCCTACTCTCGTCTCCGCGATCTTCCTGCAGATTTAATTTAATCCGCTAACCGTATCAACCGGCACGTCTCACGACGGTGGAGAGTGGAACAGACCGCGTGGAATACCGTGATTACGTTGTTCGACGGTAAAACAGTGGCCTGGCGTACGTGTCAACTCACATTGAACTTTGATCCCGGAATCTTCATCCAAATTTTAGCAGCATCGTCCTCTCAGCTACAATCGGACATGAGTCTACGACTCGAGCAGAAGGCGAGAAATTTATTCCACGGATCAAGTCGATCCTAATCAGTTGTTTGGTTGGTCCTAATTCTTATTGTTAAGAAAGTTCTGAGGATCTGGAACCTGGAGTCAATTTCTAATCGAGTTATTCGCGAAAGAAGGAGATCAGAATCGATACGCTGCGACCGGAAACGCTCATTTTGCGGGAAAATAGCGCGTTCGCGCCGTGCGAGCTACGCGTCCAAGCAATAAAAATAAATAACGAAACAAACATCGCTGTTTTAATTTAATAGAATTCCATTTCGAAGATTTGTTACGAAAAATGTTCAATTGGAAAAATTGGCAAGTCGCGGACGATACGTGAACTGCCTCGATATTTTCGCTAATTGCGCAAATGTTGATTTCGAAATAGTTAGGGAATTTGTATTCAAAATAATCCAATTTCGCGCGAGAGAGACCGAATCGACGGCGCGTATTAGCGGCAGATATTTCTCCCGCACGATGCACACCAGAGCGAACATATTTTTGTGCAAACTTAAAATGATCCACGAGTGACGCTCGGCGAAAAACGACAATTTCAGCATCGTGGCGCTCGTCAGCGAATATTCCGTGCCGCTGAAAGCACGAGGAACCTTCCGAGGCCGCAGCCCTGATATCCGGACAAGAAATATACGCCGCGCGCAATTTAAATCACAACGACGCACGAGGGAAAACCTGCAGCCGCCAAAACAACCGGCACGGGTGGCTGGATAGGGAAACACTCCGCGAAACACAACCGGTTGCATGCATTAGCATTGCCAGAGCAAGCTGCCACTTTGGTGGCGAAAGGGTTCGCCTTGCATTTGCATGAATAAGCAAGGTCCGTGAAGTTGTTTGTCTAATCCTAGCGACGTATAATTTCCGCGTCTACGATGCGTCGGCCACGTTCGGATCATAGACGCGCGTCAACCGCCATTAAGTCAAGATTCATATTAATAATTAGAATTAGGTTCCACCACGTGCGAGAGGAATGTTCCTAGATATCAGCAGAAATCCGGAAGATTCTCGTCAAGATGCGAAAAGTGATACAGAGGAATGACGTATATTTTACGGGAAGCCAGTTTTACGTTCATTGCTACTTCATTAATATGGGCTCGAGTCGCGAGAATTTTTATCAATCAGACCGAACCAGGTGATCCGATATTAATTACTCGGAATATTGATAATGGTAAAGTCGGATTGCGCGAAACACTTTTCAGTATTGCATAGATAAATATATAGATAGATAAATATATAGATAGATAAGTGAGAGAAAGAGAAAGAGAAATAGAAGGAGGTCAAGTCACTCTCAGCACTCTCTGCGCGGTGATAGCTGCATATGGGAACGATATTAATTACGAGGAAAATTGAGTCAATAATCGACGTGGCTATTTCGCCAAGTAGAGACGCAAACGCGACCTTAATATAATTAAACGGCACCGCAGTGCATGGTTCCTCAAAGATGGAGTGTAAGTTGACGTCTCGCGGCCGGGAGAGTCGCTTGTTCGTTCGTTCGACAAAATATTTAGCCGCGGCAGCGGAGCGTAACACAGAGACAGTCTCAGGGAGATTTAATCGCGGGCGAGATGTATGTAGTACATCAATGCATTGCGAGATTATACGCTGCCGTATGATACGAAGGAGACGTGGACACATGATGAATATAATCGCGAGATTCGGGGATTCCACACGCGCGATTATTATTACTCCCTTTCGAAAATGGGGTAAAAGAACGTTCATTATTTAATGTGTTATAATATTTTATACTGGCCGGCGCCACATACCTGTGTGTTTTTAATGACGAAACAATGGCGAACGGCTATTCAGTGTGTTATTTAGACCGGAGTGGAGAGCCCGCGGTCGTACGCCGAATGGCCCTTTCAAGTGCGCTGCCTCTTTGTCAAAAATGTACCGTAAATGCATTCCGCCTGTGGTATCGTTTCTGCTGCGGCTCTTACGGAGCTTGCTCGCTCGCTCATACAACGAAAACTGGATTCTACAGGCTTCCAATGTATACTTCTAGCGTCCATTCAAGCCATCATTATAATTCCTCGCGTTTTCCCATGTGAATACCCACATCGCCGGCTTTCGTTAAATTCTAACCACCGAATTTCATGCGTAAAAATATTCGTTCATCGACGTGACTTGACCGCGTAATCGCTTACCGACGTCACGTAATCCTTTGCGCGTTCGAACAACTACATTCGCGCTGTACTGATACTTCAAGCAGGACATCACGTGAAAAGAAATCAAATCGAGGACGTAAAACAACTCTCAAAAACTTTACATAGGGAAATACATAGAGATATCAAAATTATTTCATAATTTTTAGAATTTTTGATGTTTTTGAAGGTGTTTTATTTTAGTTAAAAAAACTTTTTATTTTACACTTTTCAATTATTTACTAAAAATTTATTTTGAAGTTGGTTAAAAATAATCATATATAATTGTTAATCTAAGTATTGAAGAGGATCCAAATGACAGGATCGAAACGTCTACTAATTGTATAAAATTATTGATTAAAAATTAATAATAAATAATACGCTCGAATAACAGTGCCAACTCGCACTTGCTTCTATTGTAAAGTTTATGTTTAAAAATAAAAGTTTCTTGCATCTCTTAAAAATTTGAAAACATCTGAGGATCGATTTTTCCAAGCTCTTGGTAAGCTAACTAATCAAATCATAATCTTTGTTTTTCCTCTAAACAAAGATAGACATATTATTTAACTATTAAGTAGCTTACCAAGAGATTGGGAAAATTGGCCTTATATGTTTTCAGATTTTCAAGGAAATAATAGAATTATCCTATTTTCAGACCACCCGAATACATCTGAGTAATGACACTAATATTGAACCATATAGATAACATACTGAATACATTATAAAAAAATTTCATCTCAATATTTGTTGAGTTATAAGGGAATATGCAAACAAATAAACATACATATAGAACAAACTGAGAATCTTCTTATTTTCAAGACGATTAAACAATATCGTAAGTATCTAAACATATTATGACGTCGCGGAAGCTGCAACTCGCAAGAAATCTTAAATAGTGATGCAGAGTT
Organism: Odontomachus brunneus; assembly: GCF_010583005.1. Classification (NCBI taxonomy): domain Eukaryota; kingdom Metazoa; phylum Arthropoda; class Insecta; order Hymenoptera; family Formicidae; genus Odontomachus; species Odontomachus brunneus. The sequence goes on from NW_022639497.1 coordinate 368,094, forward strand.
CAAGTTATCTGGTAAAATTTCTTATCACGCTCTTTCGTTCAGTTGTATTCGCGAGAGCAATTTCTTCCTGATCCCTTCTCGGTGGATTCTCCCGAATCCTTTCGCGCTAAGGGCAGCCTTATACCGGCATCGTACAAGGATATATAAGGCTTAGCGTGGTTAGATTGGCCCAACGCTACCCTTCTAAAGGTTAATCGCCGACCCGCTATAGAGGTCTATCGAGTACAAAAGGGCTAAAGGTTGCCACACTAGCTCCACGCGGGAATCGATCGGTCACTTAGCGTGTATGTTTTACGAAACGTAGCAGAGGCCCAATGCCTTCAATTTCACGACATTGCTGATCGCGGTGACACGATACTGCTACTTTTCAACGTCACAGCTAACACGCCATTCGATTTCCACACAATAGTCCGCGGATGTCTTTCATCTATTAGCGATTGTATTTATAGAGCTATATTTGTTGAATATTCGGTCGAATATTTCTAAATATTTGCCAAACCGGTCGATATACAACAGGTATCTATATTCCTCTACAATTATACCGCATAATCAAATTTTCGCCCGAAAATTGCTATTTCCGTTTCGAATTTACCAAAAACAATATTCTATTTTTATGAATTGGAAAGGTGCGATTTTTCAAAGCCGCGGGTAATTAAATTACAAAACAATACGAGTGTCTATGTACATATACTTTTAATTGACGAAAATAAAAAAAAATTGGTGCAATAATATTTCGGTAAAAACAGTGCATTTAATGTTGGAAAACGTATGACCATACACGGGTCAGGCGGGTTCGACGCGAGAGATGTGTGCGATTCTTTAAAGTTGAGAGAATGAGTGAGTGAGTAAGTAAATCGCTGCGCGACACATATAAACGGTATAAGGAAAGCATTTAGAAGGAGAGCAACGCGTGAGAGATATATACTCCAACGAAAGTGGCGGAAGCACTTAGCGTCGAAAACGTCGCGCTGTCCAAGACACGACGTGTGTCCGTTCATGTCTCGACAGGGATCGTTCGACGGTGACAGTCGGGTTTCGTCGCTTTCTTTCCCGCGTCGTTCTCCCATGACTACGTCGTCGTCGTCGTCGTCGTCATCGGCGTTGTTGGTATTCGACGGGGCGCGACGGGAAATAATGATCGGGCCGTTCCTTCCGGCCGTTGCACGTTTGGCACCGGCGCGCGCTATACGGAGGCCCGAATAATAGATGTTTACGCACGACGTCACGCATGATCCTTGCTCCCCTCGTCGATTGTTTCGCCGTACGTGAGAGCCTACCATGGGGGTGGCTCGCGTCGAAGCGGCTGCCCTCGCTCGCGTCGAAGACGCGTTGCGAAAAGCGCGCACCCTGCGCGTCTCCCGGCGTATGTACTCTCCCCCCCACTCTCCCTCTTCACATTGCCTCACATTGCCACGGTAATTATGCTGGCTCAATAATCGCTATTGTGTTCTCTGCGTCGCAGCGAGCGTTTTGACGTATGTCGGATCCCGCGCCTGCATCCTACACCCTATATCTGCCTGCAACGCGATGAAACTGCGGGAAATGCGATCGCATTTTCTACGCGGAAACGCGACTTTCTTCCTCGCACAAAGATGAATTCTTCCTCTCTCTTTTATATCACTCTATGTTGCACGCGAAAGAATAACATCAGCTTAATCAGCTGATTCGGACTTAGCTGAAGGGCTAATTGTTTTGTTGTCATTGCTAAAAATTGGCCGTCACTAGCAAAATGCAGCTATTTCTTGTATAGTCCTATATTCGAAGCGAAAATTTGCCAAAAAGATATTTCTTTTCTAATAAAGAGAAATAATATTGCGCTTAGGATGCTTTTCTTTTGGATCTAGAATATCGTTAAGAATGAGATTATATTTGTTTAGGTGTATATAACGTCTCCGGGAAGAGGGTTTTTCTTGAGACAACCAATAAATGTTATTTATTTATTTATTTATTCATTCCATCATAGGATTGCGCTTGTTCACGAATAATATTTCAACCCTTATAATATATCAACCCTTCGATAAACAATATCTATTTTGTAGTGCAAATAGTCGCAACATATCTCAGAGATACAAGTCAGATTTCCTTGTAAATATAATTTTAAAATATTTATATTTATAATATTTAATATACACATAATATTTCCATCTGTGGAATGAGAATATCAAAAATGTTTTTGAGTGATAGACTTATTAATAAAATAAATTATTAAGTTTCTTAGCTGCAAACACAAAATACTAATGATTGAAATAAGAGGATACATAAAGAGGCTCTCGGTCCTCCTGTAAATACCGAAAAAATATTGAACATTTGAAATATGAAACTGTCAGATACTGCGCCTATCGAAGGGTTAGGGGGTGAGATTTTGCGCGATCTCGTTTGGATTCTCATAGATCGCGCGTAGTGCTCGCTCGTATGCGTTTCAGCATTGTCACTAACGCGAGAAATATCGACGCGCGTTAGCGTGCTCGCGGAACCGTCGCAGCCGATCGACGGACTACTTCGTAGGTCGAGTCGTTAGGATGCAGGACCAGCCGGCCTCTAAGTGTTCTCTTTGTGCACGCCGAAGGAATTAGATTTATTGGCGAAACACCTGCGGACTACGCGAGCTCGCTTGCATAGTGCAACAAATGCGCTGCTACTTTCCGCGAATCGCGCCACGGAAAACACGTAGAAAGCCAACGAGACGTTTGTTTCCTCGTCGCATGGGAATATTGCGAAGGCGTGCGAAGTGGCTCTCGCCGTAAAGCTCGTTGTTACCAGAGGGGGGTGGGGGGAGGTGAAAGAATCGTTCGACAAACGAGCGAGCCGAAAAACAAGAAAATACTTAATATCGAGGCGGCAACGTGGAGAAAAAGTGAGGAAGTAAACTTCGAAGATAGTGCGAACGCGCGGTGAGTTCTCTTCGCGGGGGAATCGCGGATTTTCGTAGTTTGCACGGCGGTAATGAGACACTATCGCCGGTTTCTTATCTACTTAGACACCTTAATGCCCACTCCGGCGCTAGGACTGTTAAAAGTGTGCTTTCAGGACTACATTTAAATGCAAATGAAATGAACTTTCCCCCAGGCTGCGTTATGCCCATCTCTGTCGCGCTGTATCTCCTCCGTTTCTCCTCGTTTCGGATATGTGTGTTTCCTTACACCTTCGACTCCCTGTGGGACATAAATCCCCGACAAACGGTCATGCCGGCTTCTCGCGATAAATTCCACCTGCCGTGAACAATTCTACCTGATTCACCGCGTGAATCTGCGTGATTACCGCATTATGCTCGCGCTTTTCGCGATCGTGTGCGCTCCTCCGCGAGCCGACGCGAATGCCGGTGGCGGTGGCGATTCGCCGACTCCATCGAGCCGGACGTTGGGCAAATGGTGTTGATACGTCGCTCTCGTTTGAGATCTTTTCAGGCATGCATAGAAAAGCGAAAACATTATCAAACTGCGCACGCAACCTTCACCCCGAGACGTCTTGCCCGCGCCATTTCATTACCGCGCTCTCGAAGCGGCACAGTCGTGTAATATGAATATGCAATTTTATGACCACTCCGGGGAAACCCACGTACGTATACGGACGAGTTATGTGCTTCGTCCCGGGAGAATTCAGCCGGGCTTATTCGGCAGAAAAGTTGAGGAGCGCACAAGCGGAGACGAGGCGCGAGCTCCAAGTACGTCTGTACGTAAGTACGCCAGTGCGGAACGGCGGTTCTGTGCGGAAAATTTCCAAATTCATTTTCTGAAAGAATCATTTGTTTCTCCCTCACTGTACTGCAGACCCAAGTGTGTTATTTCGGTTGAATCTCTTCTTATGCGTTTTTTATCGTTTCAAGTGACATCATTTAACACGTTTAAATGTGTTAGATTACAAAACAATATAAAACGATAAGAAACGTATAAAAAGAACTTCAATCACACCACGCGCGCTTGTGCGTTTAAAGATAATACACTTGGATTCGCAATGTAGTTCGTCCAGCCACGTAATTCGCTCGCTCGCGCGTCTATGAGCATCTGCGAGCGAATATGGTTTGCTCGTTTGCTGGCGAGCACAAAGCCGACGTACGCTGATTCCGGGGGTGGCGAACATTGGAGTTCAGCGGTCCCGGGGGTGCAATGACCCCCGCCACTAGCACGGCATTCGCGCTAAATTATCCGCGAAATCCGCGCGAAATTGTAAACAGCGCTCGTTCGTTTGGCGCTCTTGGCGAATTACTCTCGAATTCCGCAAACGCACGCGCGCATTTGCGCGTCGCTCTACTCGTCCTACGACAAAAGCCAGCTTTTTCCGCTATGTCGATGCCACCCGGTCCTGGCGATGGTCGCTGGTGCGACGCTTAAGATTGTTATCTTCCAAATGACGTTTAGTCCTCGGCAACTATGACTACTATCTAGCACCGCGAACACATTGTCCACGACGCGAGAAGTCCACCGTGACATAGAACAAAGGTAAAAGGGCTTACGTCTTCCTCGCTGGGTGTAACCTTCGATTTCTCACGAGCCGGTGCGTGACGAATTGCGACGACGGTTCAGTCCACTCGATCGTTCGCAGCTTCCTGTCCGCCACCAGTTACTTGTGCGTTATGTCGAAGCGTGGAAAGTGGTCACACAAGCTTCACATGGAGCGGAAAATACACGATTAACCTTGACAGTTACCTGTGTTAGTTTAGGGGAATGCTAGCGTAACCTCATACGTCTCCCAGACGTATATCCTCTAAAAATCTCATTAAAAAAGTACATAAAAATGTTCAAAGATGATTTTTTAATATTCTTAGGCTTTTAACTCATTATGCACCGAGGAAATTTAGTATTGAGCACCGAGGAGTTTAATATTTATAACTATAATCACATCAAGAAATAATTATCATTTATGGCCAAGAAAATCATTTTTTTATTAAATTCTACTATAATGTTAGTGATAATGACCTTATATTCATGTTATTAGACAGAACAGACAATACTTAAAAATGATTTTTTTTCTTTCAATTTTATGTCAAATTTATAAACGTGTGAAAAAAGATGGGATAAGGGAAAACAAGTTAGCACATTTTAGAAACGTAAGAGATAACGGTCAGGGTTAAATGTGCCTTATAAGAAGATGCTGAATATCGAGATAATGCAGCTTTTGTATTTTGTAGTGTTTTTCTCTTTGGTCACATAAAATTGTAAGTGTTAATACAGGGTAAAAGTCAAAACCGAAAAAAATATGGTAAAAAATATTTCAAACAATTTTTTACATAACATGGGCTACTCCGTCATTCATTGACACTTGTACCTTCACTCTGTACAGGCATTTGCAATTCCATGCAACCAAGTGAAAAAAACAGTGCAAAGTACGGAGCTACATCATGTCGGTATCCATTATCCTCTTAATTCGTTCGCTTATACGACAGAACCACGGCAAGGCTACGGGAAAAAGTGCGCCCGCCGCGTGACATTTTCGATTGGACCGTCCGCGCGTTCGTTAGATAATTAGCTTATGAACTCCAGTAAAAGCGTAACAGATACCGCTCCTTTGCGTCCGTGGGCGAGCGAGCGACTCGATCGCCATTAAATTCAGAGCAATAATTGAGTTTGTGTGTGCCGCTCTCCGTAGGAAGTACATGCGCCCAGATCGCGCAGCAAGAAGTACATCGCCATAGCATAGGTAGATGTAATTAAAATGTTAATGGCGACGCCGTGCGCGGGTCGAACGGACAGCGAGCGAGGATGCATTTATCAGTCCATAAAAGGTGAACGAAGTCGATCGCGAGGATGAAGTACGTCTAGACTTCGAGAACGAATCGCGCGACCAACGAAAATCCGAAATCGATACTCGAACGAGCCCTCGCTCTACTCCTCGCCGTTCGCGGGAGTAACGAGTCCGAAAAGGAGAACGCGAAGATAACGGCGAAATCGTGAGAGAGAAGGGACGAGGTAGATGAGAAGAAGAAGAAGAAGCAAAAGAAAAAGGAGAAGCAGAAGAAGAAGATGCGGAAGGAAGGTCGCGCAAACGGCGCCAGAGCCCCGTCGGTCGCGCGGTCTTAACGCTACTTTCCCGCCGAAACGTAATTTAAAAGTTGGCAAGCCTCTCGCGCTGTGTAGCTGCGACGACAGCCTCTGCTGTTAATGAAACTTCCTCCGACTCACACTTTCAATTTTCCACCGCATGCCCGTACACACCCCCGCGACCTTCCTCGCAAGCCACCCCCTAGCCACAGCCACCAGCAACAGCACTTACTTTGTCGCCATTTCGCTCCCCCGTGTCTCCCTCCCTCCCCTCCCATGCCTCTCGGCAGAAGGTGCTCCTTTTGCTCATCGTTCTGGTGGCACCAACACGGGCTCCTCGACGAACTAGCGTCACGTACCATATCTTTTTATCGCTGCGCCACGCGCGTTATCAACGAGTTCGGCCCGACGCGTTGCTTCTTTCGCTCTCTTCCACGCTGTTTCCCTCACGTACCGCCAGCAATGCGCCGGCTCGGGATCCCCGATGGTGTCGATATTAAATGGATCGATAGACCATGTTTCTTGAGATCTTGTCTTCTCTCTTATGTAACTAACCAATCGATGATACCGACCTTAACGTTTAGGGGATGCTGCTCTCTTAATGCACAAATGTCAATGAACAGTACAATATGCCATATTGTACAAAATTTAAACAAATTTTTTATTTACAAATCTTTTTTCGTTTTTAATATACACAGCGTACTCCAGCATTTATCTGTATTTCTACTCTGTATCTTGATCGAGATTTCAAGCATTTGTAATTCTATACCAAATAAAATAAGAAGACAATAAAAAATATGAAAGCTGCATTATGTTGGTATGCGGTATCCCCTTAAGGCAGATCTCTAAATGTTAAATTTTACTATTTCTTTTACGGACGATATTTGAACATCATTAAATTATCGTATAAATTTTTTAAAAGCTACGATTTTATAGATAAAACATTCACGGATTAATGTTTGAAGTAGATACCATGTTTTCGAACTTTTTTAACTATTCGTTCGGAAATATTTCATTGTTAAATTCACAATTCTCGAAAGATTAACGTATTACACACTCACTGCCCTATTTCAAACTTTATCTCATTTCCACATTATTTTATTACGACAATATTTTCTTAAAAATAGTGAATAAAAATGCACACGCGCGCAATTTCGCGATTCGCTGTTCTGATTTCCAAATTTCGTACTCCCGGTGTTCGTCGCGGAATCAACGGCGCCCCTCTTGACATCCTTCGAAAATGTCACGTAGGATCGTGACGGATTCGCCCGCGGGCGAGCGCGAAAATCGAGCGCACCGACCGGAATTCCTCGGCGCTAACCACTTTTTGCACTTCCAGCGGCTTCCAGAGGATTCCGTGCCGCCGTCGCGATATTCCGAGGCGGCCCGACGGCACATATACGCCGCGACGGGGTGCAAATAAGCGCAAAATGACTGGCGGCACCTGGTCATATTGGCGTAAAGTTGGAAAACGTCTGCCAATATGCAAGCGCTCGCGACACCTATCCTCTATCGTCGCCCTCTTGGAATTCATGGGCGCCGCTTTTCCTCGCCGCGAAACTTCTCGGCGTAGAGGCGGCCAATGTGTCCCTACAACGGATACGAGAGACGACGGAAAATGGCTGGGAAACTTCGAGGGGAGGGGGAAGAGCCGCGCGACTGATATAGTTTTTCCGCGGTGGGCATCTGGGGAATAAGCGAACTCGTCGCATGAAAAACGACGTACCCGTTCGAGCCAGATAGGAGAACGAGCGTGTCGAATTCGGGATAGGCAGTAAAAAGCGATGACAAGTGGGGTAACTTTTAGGTGTAAACTTGAGCCGCGCCAAATATTCGTACGTATAACATACACGATGCGTAGCTGCGATAAACATGATGACGTTATGCATTGAATCGTAATAATGAAACAAGAAGAATGCCTTCGCCGTTATTTCTCGAAAATAGTTTTGAAAAATGCTGATGTAGGATTTTATATCCAAATAAAACGAAAGAAGGAGAAAGAGGGGAAGGAGGAAGAGCTTTATTCTAACTTATTCATGTACTAGAACGCATGAATGTTTTAGGCATTAATATAGTATTGAAACTCTCGGGTTGAAAGCGCATAACACTAATCTATTAGCAATTCTTTACCGAATTATTGTATACGCGAACGATATGGCAGATGAGAAGGGAAATGCAAATGAAAATAAGCAACAAGTGCAACCGTGATCAAGATATCAAGATGTCAATCACGCGAAGCCGGAGGCGGATGTAAAAAATGTTTACGGTATGCGGAACGACTGAGCGAAAATTGACAACTGCACAGGAGCAAATAGAAGTGAAAAAAAAAAAATTATACAAACGCGCGTATACGCCCGTCTATCTCTTTCGTTCAAGTTGCCAGTGATATGCACACGGGAACGCGTGAAATATATATATATATATATATATATATATTTCGCTGAAAATACATTTATTAATCCTATCTTAAACTTTTATTTTTATTTTAAATAACGACACGTGTACACATATAAAGAAAATATATGTTTTTCCGCTTCAACTTTGATTAATATTTCGATAAATTGCGCAATCAAATGGAATGTGTTGCTCTTGTTTTCTTTTTTTTAGAGAAATAGAAAATCCATAGAGGAGATTTTCTAGATACCGCGCCAATTTCATCGCTATGCAAATTTAAAACTATATACCTCTCGTAGTTGGAATAAAATTGATCTCTCTCTCTCTCTCTCCCCTCTTTTACTTTCTGTTTTCGTCTCTCGCGAGAGTAGCGTAACGATAGTCCAACGATTTTCGAATAAATCCTGTAGCTGACGAAGGAACTCTCGCAGAAATACCAATTCCAATGGACTGCACCGGAAGCAATTCGCCCGAATCTGCATTGAATTGCGCTCCTCGTCTATAGTATTGTTCAAGACAGGGTAGAACCCGGCGCCAGTGGACAAACGAAAGAACTGATATTCTTTCACTGCGCGTCGGTCTTGAATAACACCGCCATTGAATTTCATTCATCTCGACGCGCGCCAGTCACGAAGGGAGGAACGGCGGTGGGAAGTAAATAATAATTGGATCGTGGAAGTCACAGTGCGCGCACATTGAAGCAGCCATTACGCCCGCGAAATATTACCTTCGTTCTTTCATGACAGACACCGGCGGCGGCGGCGGCGCCGGATACGAGGAAGTCATTGCGTCTCTGGTGCGACAAAGGAAATCGTTATCGTCATTACGACGGCGAATAGAGCGACGTTAAATTTACTACCGTAGATAGAATCTGGCGCAGTCGATCGAGATGCCGAGAACGGATTACACTTCTGTCGCTCGTGTAATGTGCGCGACGCCTCTCAGACGAGTCAAATTTCACCTTCGTCGACAAATTCGGAGTTAATTTCTACACGTGTATTTCTAGATAATCGTGAATATTTCGTTGCACACAACAGCTTCAAGAAATTACCATAGGATGATTGCATACTCCTTAAATTTCTTGAAGTGAAATTTTATTCGAAAAGTAAAGTGACCACCGAGTCCGAATCATTCGAATTCGAGTGATTTGTTACTCATATATTCTCCATTCTAGATCATCGAGTGAATATTTTTACCCGACATTGAAGAGTGAATATGACCTATTGCATCGCAGGAACATATTCACTCTGATTGACTGAAACATTCGCTCATATCAAGTCAGAATTCTCTCCAAGCTTGAGAGAAACGTTCACTCTTGCGATTTTGAATATTTTCACTGCCGCCTCGAGTGGAAATATGCCATTTTCCACTGGTTTCGAATGAGACTCGACTCCAAGAGAGCATCCTGTGGTAATATCTTGAACAGCTGCTGTATGCAACAAAATATTCACCATTAACTTGTTAAAATTCTCGAGCAGGCAAGATCGACTAAAAGTTCGTCGTACTAAATAAATCAATCGCGGAGAGTTCCTCCGACCACTTCCATATTTTTCACTCGATTTTACGAGCGCATATTTCATCGCGCCTATAGTTATATTCGCCGGCTGGTAGTTTGGCGCTTTTTTCGCAAAGTTAAAAATGCAACGACATTGAGTCACAAGTGACACACCGCGCCGAGAGTTGTAACAATGGTTGCTGCGAGGCAGAATGCATCTGGAGCGGAATTCAATCGACCACAGGCCAAAGCATTCACGACGCGGGTCGCAGGTGAACAAAATGTCGGACAACCTGCGATCGAAGACACCGTCGCTCGATTCAGCCGCGGAGAAGCGAGCGAAAGCTTCTTTTAAGTGTTATTACTCGCCGGCTGATTAAAACCGCAATATTTCTCCTCGGAGCATTGCAAACGCCTCGTTAAGAAGCTATCCTCCGCCGCCGTTACCATCGCCGCCGCCGCCGCCGTTACCATCGCCGCCGCCGCCGCCGCTGCCGCCGCCGAAAGTTTCGCGCGCGCATAAACGCTGGTCCTTTTGACAACGCGCGTTCAACCACGAAATAAGGCACTAAACAACAACGTTGCGGAACTATTGGCCGTGCGAAAGGTCGGTCATCGGCTATGGGAGCGCGGCTAACGGGGCCAATAATTATCCGCCCCAGTGTCGCACGTAAGACGGCCACCATTGTGCGACCGCCTCCACTGTTTTCAATACGATTGTCCTCCGGGCGCCTTATTGTTGAAAGTTTCCATTGTCATTATTATTTCGTCGCATTATGCGCGGAGATTTATGGGCTGGTGTAATTTTGTTCGGGCCGCCTTGATCCTTGGATTACCTGGGAACGTGAATTCCGCCCTTTCCCCCTCTTTCTCTCTCTTTCTCTCTCTCTCTCTCTCTCTCTCTCTCTCTCTCTCTCTCTCTCTCTCTCTCTCTCTCTCTC
>NW_022639497.1:378908-389014 GCF_010583005.1 Odontomachus brunneus
CTCTCTCTCTCTCTCTCTCTCTCTCTCTCTCTCTCTCTCTCTCTCTCTCTCTCTCTCTCTCTCTATTTATCTATCTCTCGCTTTCCGTTGGAGTCTTTGATGTACGATGTAATTTCGCGTCGGCCGGAAAAAGCGAAAATAATTCGATACGAGGGCCGAAATAATATGGATCTTCGAATAATAACTCCTCGGAACTTATACTTCCCCTTAAAACTACGGGACAGATTCTCACAAATGTGTTCGCAAAGGTACACCGAATTATGCGAGACTGCTCGTGTTCCCCAGAGTTTCAGTAGAAAAAACACGCATTTAGTCGGGCGTAATAATGGAAGTAGGTTCTAAGAAGAAATGAGATTTCTTCGACGTTCACGCCAAGAAAACGTCGACGTGAAATATATATCACGATTCGCAATTCGTGTTATTCGTAAATACAATAATAATTAATTAATGTAAAGAATTTTAATTCAAAATTAATTTACTGTTATTAATAAAAATTGTTGTACAAGTCAACTTGGCGCGAAATATATCGGCGAGAACATTTCTCCGAATTTGACTTAACACACCATGTTATAAACATCGCGCTATAGTTAGAGCTAGTCAAGATTGCTAGAAGTTATATCGAAATCATAAAGTGACGATCATCAGTGTAGCCTATCCTTTTCTCGCGCGACTTTTCTCTCTACAACCTCGCGACTTTTCCGATTTCGCTGGTTCTTCCTCAACTGGCACCCTGCCTGCCGGCGAAGTAGAGACCGAGGTGGAAATGGTTCAAGTGGATCTCGGCGCTACATCTCTGCCCCTCTTTCCTTCGACCTACCCTCATCCCCAGATCCACGAGCTCTCGCAACCTCGATGAAGGCGCGCCGCCACTCCGCTCGTATCTGCTTTTCGCGAGTCGAAAACGCCCGGCGCTCGGCTCTCGAAACGACGGAAAGAGTAGAAAGCCGAGAGGGCTTTTCACCGCGCTGAAAAACTGAAGGCGTGCCGCGTTAATAACGAGGCGGAAAGTATCGGTACGAGTGCCCGACCCTTCTCCGTGTTTGCCCGCCGTAATACGGAAACGGTACTTTCCTCTAACTGACGAATCTACAGGATGTTTTGTATCGATCGCCGTTTGCGAGCCCCTTGACGAATTTCAAGGCGGCTCTTTCTCGGCAAGCTCGTCGTGTTTTTATAATTTCCCGATCTTAAAGCCTTTAGTTCCACACCGCAAAATTCTTGATGTCAATAGCAACGAAATGCGTGCCCAAAATTCCTACAAAATACGTCGCAATTAAAAGACGTATCCAGAAAATGAGACTTGCAATCGATTAGGCATACCTTTAAAATACTCTGAATACTTTCTTCTTGTTCTGACAATCAATAAATTATTGTAAAATTAACATAACATGCAACCTTTTTAATCTATATTTCTTTTTAATCTGTATTTCCTCATTACTTGATTACGTAGAGTTTACGATTATTTATTGATTGTTAAAGCAAAAGGGAAGGAATATTTTTGTAGAAGTGTGCTTGATCGATTGCAAGTGACATTTTTGGATACATCTTTTCACTTCGCCGTACTTTTAATTTTAGATATGCGTTTCTTCGCTTCTGACATCATAAATCGAAATGACCTCTGTCGCGGCCATCTCGATTTATGACGTCAGAAGCGAAGAAATGCATGTCTAAAATTACATGTCCTCTTGTATAAATACATTTTAGTACAATTCTTAATGCTCCTAAATAACATTAGATCTTTTCTATGAATTATTTCCTATTTCTCCTTTTTTCATATAGATATATCAACGGGCATCAACCTCGTAAATGAATAAATAAACTAATAAACGAACAAATATTTCTTTCTAATGACGTAAACCGAATGTAGGTTTTTCACGCGCGACAAGCCAGTGAGTCACGTTAATCCTTACGGTTTTATTCCGACATGTCGACCACGAAAAGCCGAAGCCTTACAAAGTAACCAGCAGCAGCTGTCGACGACGAATTCACCCCTTCCGTCCGTCCGCGTTTCTGCCGCGAGCGCGAATTTGCAATTCTCGTAGGCGATATGGCGGAGAGATCGCCGGAGGGTCGCCTCAATTTCGCGGAGTTGGCTGACTTCTCGCGTAAGATTTGCATCGCAACACTCGAGCCGCCATTCTCGCCGTTCTGCCGGCCGTCGTTCTAATTCTCGAGTGCCATCCGGATGTCCAGATTCTCGATTCCGATCATCATGGCCGAAATCTCGAAGGGACGCGCGTTTCACTGCGCGAGATGTGCACGCGGGATTATCAATTATCGGCGATTGCTTACCGAATTGTGGTGTAGCTATAGTTTTCCAATTTATTTCATCGTGGGGGCCCCAGGGCAATCGTTTAATTGCGACTTTAATTGCGGCACTTCGCCAACGTTGTTGCCGGCTATTAGAGAGCTATACTTATCCACTCAGGTGACGCGCGCTCGCACGCGTGTGCGATGAAGTTGCCGTGATTATCGAGGCGAAAACGATAAGCGAATATCCACGGGATGAACCGCCCGATAGTTGCCGCGGTTGATATTTTCCCAATATGTCCAATCTGCGCGTTAAGTTCACCATTATAACGTCGATCCGAGTTGCTTCATTGTCAGTTATAAAATCTACGCGTAGAATTGTACCGGCTCGACGTTCCAACATAATTGAGAGGACGAAGCATCCAAGTCACGAGTCATCGACAAAATTGCCGCGATGCAACCGCGACGCGTCACTTCAATATTTCACCGGGTGGCAAGCCGCGTCAACGTTAACCCCTGTATTGTGTTCCTCAAGGACTGGAAGATTTATAAGGTCAAGTGGCACGACACGATGCCGCCACTAACCTTTACGAGCGTCATTAATATTTCGTCATCCTCTCTGTTTCAGGTAAACTTCCGCTCCCCTTTCGCTGAGGAGAAAGATGGCCCTCGGGATTACGCAAGATCGACGCAGCTGGCGAATCCCCGAGCCGCTCGTTCTCTCGTCTTCCCTCCTCAAATTCCGCAGGACGTGAGTTGGCGAGCTGGTAATTCGTAGTAGCGCCGTAATTACCAGCCCGTACTTAATCGTGGAACGATGCGCATTAAAAGAATCAAGATTCATGATAACGTCAAGTAGTTATCACTCCAACGAAATTTCGATTCGATATTTAACTGTTGTAAGAATAATATCAGGATTCGACGAACGCGAAAGAAGGGAAATCTGCATAAATGAAGCAATTCTGACGGAGTGGGAGTGATAGTTTCTAAAACATCCGTGAAAAAGGCAGATATTAGTAGTCTAGGGTTAAACGATTTCGTCGGGAGAGAGCCTCTGAGACTTTGACGCTCGCTCTGTTTACTTGCAATTCAGCTCAAATGACGCCGTTTGTTAATCGGGCGACGGCTCGCTTCGCGCACGCGCGAAGGAAAACGCAGCTCGAACGGACCGGCAACGAGAGATCGACGATGGTAAATAGCGCGGAGAAAAATGCCGGGCGCGCGCGAGGGCTCAAGCGGGATCGCGCGGCGCGTAAACACCGAGAATACGGCGGAAACGGGCGACGTCGCTAGGTAGCGAAGAGTCGGGCTTGTGTGTAAGAGAACGGAAGAGTAATGGTAGGTGCGGCGACAAAAACGGCGATTAGGGGAGGTGCTGACAGTGCTCGGGGGCGAGTAATGCTGACCACACACCGCAGCGTACACCTGCAATCCAACCCTTTCTCCGCATTCACCCGGTTTCGACTACCTCCCTTTAGCCCTCTCATCTCGCCTCACTTCGCCTCGTCTCACCTCACCTCACCTCACCTCACCTAATCTCATTCCACCTCACCCCACCGCCTGCTCATCCATCCAGGCTCAGTAGAGATATCCGTGGCGGTGCCGATAAAATAATGACCTTCGACAGGCGCCAGTTAAATAAAGCAATCGTGGCTCCTTTTTGTCCTGACCGCGCGACCCCGCTGGAGAGAACCCGCAATCCGAGCCCGGCGACTAAATTACGGAACTTCAACGCTCCGACCGTCGGGGGATAATCAGCTGACCGTAGTTATGCGACGACGCTCAATTACCAATGCAGAATAGAACGGGACTCGTTTCTTGGGCCCGCGAACGCACGTGAGATAACACTTGATTGCGGGTAGTTCATTAAGATTCGGGGGCTAACGCGCGGCCCGCCGTGAAATTTCGCTGTCGTCCTCGACGTGTGATGTCGAGACTGCGTCTGCAGTCATTCAACACGATTCCGTCTCGCGGTACAAGCAATTCAAAAAGACGTAATGCCTCCTTGGAAGAAACAATTATATATATATATGCCTACGTAATTACGCTAATTACGCTGTGTGACTCCAAATACGGTGATGAATGCGCGATTATCATGACAAGATATACGAGTATTTATTCATCGAGTAAATAGACGCAAACGTTTATCTCGTTACCGGAATCAAACGACACCGGTGTGTTGGTTACATACATATATACATACACCGAATTACATATCACTCGTTAATTGTCTTCCATTTTATAGCAAAGATGCGCGTCGTTGCGCGCGCAGAATCTCACTCGATCGCTAATTCGATCGCTTCTAACGTTACGAGAGGAAGAAGGAGAGAGAGAAAAAGAGAGAGTGAGAAAGAGAAGAATTATAAATACGAAAGTGTATCATTTACGAGCGGCGGCGAGATATTAATTGCATCAGCACGAAAGTTCGAATGCCGGCGCTCCTTCGGTTATTAAGTTTCCCCGCTCGGACGCCACCGGCTCGCCGCCGCCGAGCGCTTAATGAAATAAGAAGCGGGAATAAAATAACTCGCGCGCGCCGAGATGGGCGAGCATTGCGGAAGACAGCCGGAGGTGGCGACGGCGGATGGGATGAGAGAAAGAGAAACTTCCAAACGAACGGAATAACTCTAAGAACGATTTTCGCGCTAATTAGCGCGCTTTTTCCCCAATTTAACTGCCACATATCGCGATAAATCAACGACGAACGCCCACCGACCTCGTCGAGTGTTCCCCCGCACTTCTGCCCCGTCCTCTTGCCCACTTCGAGGTTAATGAAACGAGAGAAGCAGGAATAATATGATTTTTGGTCTCTCGCCAACCGCCCCGCGGACGTTGCACGCAAAACAGAGACGATCGTTACGCTGTGGGATTTCGGGGGTCGCAAGACCGTTTTATTAACTACCCCCAGCCGCAGGGCGCCATCGTCGAGATGGCTCCGTTTATCCTTGAGATTTACATGTTGATCTAACTAATTAGACCGTCCGCGTGCGCACGTACATGTACAGATATACACACATGCACGTGCACGTAGCAGTTAACAAACAGCGGAGAGACAGTAATTGTAACTGGCTACGATAAATAGGAATCTTCCGTGTATCTATTCTTCACTATCCGTTCGATCGATATCGTCTCTTACAACGTTGGACGAGTTCATCCGCTTATCCGTTTATCAACTCGACTAGAAATTTATCTCATAGTCTTAATCATGCTCATCCCAATCAGTTATCTAGTTTGTATAAGGTGATGTTATCGCGAGTCCTAATTATTAACCTCTCAAGTGGCATGCTCAGGAAAGTTTCGTGGTAAAATATGAAATTCTCTTTGACCTACTTAAACTATTATTAGTATTTTTATTGGCTCAAAACGTAAATATAAATTGAATATATTTCTTATTCTATTCTTCAACGTTCTTCGAAAATAGCAAAAAAGAAAAAAGAAATCTCTAGATATGCTAAAACACGCTCTACAGGGAATAGGTTCTGATTATTAATAATTTTTATTATTTTAATGAGGTCCTGATTGCTACGCTGCGTTACATGACTCATCAGAACCTAACAACGTCACCTTATTCAAGCCAGATAATTCTAATTAGGACCGATCTGATGAAAATCATGAGATAAATTTCGCACAGTCTCGAGTACGGAACCGAGACTATAAATAGGTGGACAGTTGTGTCAACGTGGCGGCGTGTCGCAAATACATAAACGCAAGGCCGGTCTTAATTGCTAGACAAACTCAGAAGAGAACGACGCGTCGCGTCGATGCTGGCTGGCCAGCCGAGAAGTAGATTGGTAGACGATGGTTATTGTTTCAGAAAATGATCAAGTGATACAACGTGCGCGAGCTTATGGCTGCCAGATGTGGAGGCGCAAGGGAAATCGCAAGGACGGCAAATATTATACGCGCGGCAAATATTATACGCGCGACAACGACGTTCATTTACGTACGGTTTGCCGTTCTTATTACGACGCGATTATACATCCTCGTCCTGTATTTTACATCTTGATATCGAAGCCCGTTTTAATTACCTCGTCTACGACCGCAGGGAGGACGCGATAATCGTCTAACGTTCCCGCACGAGCGGAGGGCAAATAGAATGAAGCTAATTCTCCAGTGAGGGATAACCGATTCTTTCGCGTCCTTTCCGTTCCTTTTCGCTCATTTTCCTATTATTCAATTATCATCATTCTCATTTCGGGAAATTCTTCCTTTCGAATTTGATCTTGGAGACAGTGGAATATTAAAGACCGTCAGTCTCGTTTATTACACTCGGAAGTAAGTTAGTAAAGAAAATCACTTTTCCTCTTATGTCTCTCGTTGCCTCGCATTCGGCGCGATCGCGACAATTACGCGAAGCGACTTGGACACGTGGTGGAATTGCAGGTTTCGCTGGACGGATAAGATCGGCCGCGGCGCGCGCTTAATATAATCTCGATTAAAATCTATAATTGCTTTCCGATTTGACTGATCCACCACCGGGCACGCGCTCGTCGAGTTTACCGTCCCATCGAGCAGATCGCGGCTGCTGGCGACGGTTAGGTCTCTCGTCGATTTGCGAACCGATAACTCGAAGCTATCCCGATGAACTTCCTCTGTATTAAACGAGGCGACTCCCTTACTTCCCAGAGGACGATTTAATTTCTCTCCATTATGGGAACACTCTCTTTTCCTTCTGAATCCAGCTGGAGGAGGGAGCAAAGGAGAGAGGCTGAGGGAACGTTGCGAGGCATGGGAGGGGGAAAGAAGAACCCTCCGTTCTTGCCCCGCTGACCTTTGGCATAATAAATTACCCTCATTACGGGGACTATCGCTCAAAGGTGCTGCTCCAGCTGGCGGAAAGAGATCGTGAGCGGAAGAGGAAGAAAGAGAGAGAGAGAGAGAGAAAGAGAAAGAGGGAGAGAGACAGAGGGAGGAAGAGACGGACGGCAAGGGAAAAGAAACAATGAAACGAAATAACAGAAAAAAGAGAAAGAGAGAATAGAAGATCCGCGATCGTCAGCGTAAAGGGGGAAAAAAACGACGTCCGATTCTTAACGAATCGAGGTCGGAACTGCCGAAACAAGCTTCGCAAACTGCGCGTGTTTTTTCTCGTTAAGCGAACGTACACCCGGTAGCAAATTGCTTAATTAAGTGACCTAATTATGGAGCAGGGAGAGAAAACAAACGACGTCGTCGACGTGGACACTCGCTGCGGGCACTACTCTCTCTACTCTGCTCTACTCTCTTCCTCTCTCGCTCTCGCTCTCTCGCTTGCTCGGTCGCTCTCGATAATCGCGTTCGGGTTTTATCGTCATCGCCTCCGACAAATTACTCCGAGCGAGTCGTCGTCTCCGAGCAATCTCGACTCGATCGAACCGATCCGATTTTTACGCGTCTCCGAGTCTATATCTCCGCAGCCGGTCGACGAGCGGGGTCGGCGGCTCGACTCGTGGATGGGCGGGCGCAATTAAAACACGCGAAGTAATTGAATCGTACGGCCGAAACTTTCCTTAATAGTCGCTATCAGCACGTAACGGTTGTTTTAACGAGTATCGCTAGGAATATGGTTTCCGCCTGCTCGTCCGCCTGCCCTTCCGCCCGCCACGAGCGCACTCTAATTATCTTCGCTTTTGCCTTCACCGAGCTTTTTGCTCTGTTGACTCATCCTCCGCCCCCGCCGTGTCTTCGGCTCCATCTATCGTTTCGCTTTCTGTGCGCGTGCAGGACGTGCGTATCGCGAGTGGGAATCGTCGCGGTGCCATCTTTCTCCCTACCTGCGCGAGTTCTTTCGAATAATTACGCACGGAGGGGCGAGAAAATAGGAAAACACAGCCGGTAATGGACGCGAACGTAATTACTCCATAGCGCCGTTCGCGACGCGGGACGTTTATTTTTGCGCTCTTCAGAAATATCTCTAGCTATTTTCGAAGCATGCGACCGCAACGACGACGTGGGAGGGACCGGTCGACTACATATTTCATTCATGTATTTATTAGAATAGAATAAAATACTGGTTTATCATACTCTAGGATAATATCCTATCAGAGCAACGTACGGGAATGCTCGGTTTGCACACTTTTTATCGAATGAAATTTCAACGCTTTAAATTGTGACAATTAAGAGCTGTTGTCGATGTGCGTGCGCGATAATCGATTATGACAGGAAGCGAAATGACAGCAGAGGATAATAAATTTAGAAAGAAGATTTTATTCTAAAATAAGAGAATATTATTTCAATAATTTTTATATATTTTAAAGAAAGTATGATAACAGTATTTTGAATGCACGTTAACAAGGTCTCGCCACAATTTACTTACAAAGTATCGATAAAAAACTCGATAAGTAGAAAAATTGGATCGATTTTCTCACAAAAAAACATAATCGATTGTCAAGTGATCGAATCGGCATCGTGAACCACTGCCCCCTAACGCCGTCGTCGTCACTCGACGAAACTTCACACACACCGGATAACGAGATTAACGAAAATACGGCGCGAAACACATCCTCATCGCGGCGCGATTAATTGCATTATTAGACCGCCGGCGATCTCTCGACGTAGCATGCGCGGCGCGTTAAACGGCGTGTCGAGTGATCGGAGACAGCCGACTTTAAATCCCGACGCGGCGAGAGCCGGTTGCAATTACGCTATCGGTCTACACGACGGCGGAGGCCCGCGTGACGTCTAATTATCGCGCGAGATATGTAATTATCGCGTAATCGCGCCGCGGTGCGTTGAATATAATACGAATCGATCCGCGGTTCGCGCGGCCAGGCTGGTGCGCGCTGGCTTGTTCGCGTGTCCGGCACAGCGGGATTACTTTCGAACGTCGCACGTTTCGCCGCGGAACGGAATTTAATTTGTTCCTTACTTTAATTACGCGCATACGTTTCCCGACCCGCGAGGGTTCCGTTTCTGGTATCTCGCCGAGCTCGCGTTGCGCCGATTAATATACTCCGCCGTTCATTTCATTCACACACCGACGCTGCGCGCTCCTTCCGCGGGTCTTCGGGAAACGATACTACGCCGTGGGTCTCATCCGCGCGGCGCGGCGGTATTTCCAACACGGTATTGTTTTGTGGAAGATCCGCCGTCGTCATCGGCGAGACGAACGAGCGAAGGTATTAACAACGGACGTAATGCACTGTCAAGTCTCGCGAGGTGGCAGCAGTCCCGTCGTTCGCGTCGCCGCGTTTGCCGGCAAAGCGGATCAAATAAGAGACACGGCGGAAACTTGGGGTTTCCGGTGTATGTACACACCGGTAGTGTAGTCGGTAGAAAACTCAAATTCCTCGGTCAACTTTGGCCGACGGACGCGCCCGCGCACGACGTCTCGTAGTAGTACGGAAACTCCCGCCCAAAACTTTCCGCTGTATCCGCCGATTCGGAAGTCCGCGGCCGTACGACAGTCTGTCGGGTAATGTCTTTACGTCAAAGTGACTATGCAATCTACGAGAGCGACCGGGGCGGAGATCAGTTCGACGTACGAGTGACGTACGTAGCGCATCTTCTCCTATCCTTTTCCTTTTGTATCTTCTACTTCTTCTCGAAAAGTCGGTTAATCTTACAATAGATTTTACCTTGATCTCCGGAATTCTGACCTCGGATATTTCGAAAATCGCGAAGATAGAACGATTGAGTTTCGGTGGAAGTAAAAATGATCTTGATTTTCGGCGACAAGCATCACCCCGGGTCGAAATTTTAGCTCTGCTTGTGACGTGAACTTTCTGACATCTGTATATTCTGAAAAATCAGTATATGCAATGTCACTTGGTTCTAAAAGACTTCTAAATGACACAGAAGTGCAAAATATCACTGTAGATTCTGAAAAAGATATATATATATATATATATATATATATATATATATATATATATATA
>NW_022639497.1:389163-392069 GCF_010583005.1 Odontomachus brunneus
ATATATATATATATATATATATATATATATATATATATATATATATATATATACACAAAGCTGTAGAAATAACAGAATTAAAAGAGATTTATACACAGATTTCAGAATAAAAGTGGGCGTTAAATGGAATACTGAGGTCGAAAGTAGCAGGAAAATTTCAACTCTGGCTCCTTAGCACGCGCTAAATTGAACGCAAATGTAGCGCTAAACACGTGGCTGGAATACTCGACTGTTAATCAATATTAGGCTCAGTCCTTATCAAATTAATCTCACATATCACCGCCTAGCTTCGTGCGAATTAGTCTCACCGAAGAGAATCCTATCGTGGTCTTTTTAGACTCCAGAACGAGCGCCACTATATTCTGCGTACTCTTGCAACTCCATATATCGACGTTTTCGCGCGCGAATCTCTCTCTCTCTCTCTCTCTCTCTCTCTCTCTCTCTCGATATGATACTTCAACATTACCATACACAGCGCAAAGGATCGGGAGACGCCTACGGCCAGCGATACTCGTCTCCTCGATTACAACGGTACGCGGCGTAAGTTATACATCAGCCGCCTATCTGCCTTTGTGCAGCTGCACAAACCTCGATATTCATTACTAGTCGGGCAAGACGAAGGTCCTCGACGAAGACTCTCGCAGCGGGAGGACGTCGACACGGCCGATCCGCCTCGGGTGGTAGGACGAGCGTCACCGTCAGACCTCTGCGGCGGTCTGATCGGAGGTTTACGACTTGCCCGGAATATGCGTCTGGTGATAATGGACGCCCCGCTATAATCCCGGATAATCTGTGGCATGCTTAATGACCGCTTGACTGTCGCCGGCGTAGCGAGAAGTAGGAGAGTCGCGGTGCCGCGCGCCGACGACACCGCGTAATTTATTTACGTCCCTCCTGAAAGCAATCGCGAACTTGGCACTTTCGGATCGCCCGCGTCTCGGGACCGGCGGGTACGCCGGTTTACCAGCGGGATGCTCCGTGTTCCCGGATGGTTTACATTTCGTCCGATTACATCCGCTGGCTCGTTACCCGGAGCTTCTGGAGCGCTATTGTTACCGTGCGAGCGCTCGTTAAAGTTCGCCCAAGTTAACGCGAATCTTTCCGGAGCGCCGCTTTTCGACTTGCTCTGTCTGGTATTTAAGGAACCTGGGAACCATGAGACCGAGGCACCGACACGCGACGAGACGGCAAGGAGGAGCTCGCGAGCGAAAACGCTGACACTCTTCTACGTCGCGCCTTCGCCCAGGCCAAATTGTGCCCGGAGTCGGAGGACGCCTCCATTTGAATCGACGAGGACGAAGTAAGAGAGATAAAGAGATTAAAATGTTCATCGAAGCAGCAGCACGGCTAGGAGGAGAAAGAGCATGAGATATGGAGCCGAGGAGGGCCCGTCCACCCGCATAATCAAGTTATCTTGGCGACGCATCGCACATTAATCACAACTATCAATGACAACCCCATCCTCTCTCTCCGACCGGCCTCTTTGCTCCTCCGCCGTCGCCGTCGCCGCGAGGACGCGTCCCTCCGACCTACCGCCGCCGCTTCTTCTTCTTCTACCACCGAGTAGCCGACAGTTCGGTCAGGACACGTCCTACGTTTCGCCGATCCACCGTCATCGGAATTAATGATTCTGCGAGAGGAGTCCCGTTGCTGTCTCCAGTCAACCGGCGAGCAAAAAAGCACATTTGCTCGGTCGGTCGTTCGCTCGTTTTCGCCTGGAGGGATTTCGAGGTGGGACGGAAACTGTGACGACGATGACGCCTCGAAATTACCAACGTGACAGGTTAATAAACCAAGGAACGGTACGCTTCTAAGCGTGTGAGTGCATGAGAGCAAGACGTGTTATCAATTAATCGACGTGCGCAGTCATGGTCAACCGAGCGTTATTATTGAAAACACTAAGCCGCGGCTGTGATGATAATCTAATCCACCGAGCCAACGGGGCGCTGATGAAAGAACCAACGCGCACGCGAATCAGAAATGAATGTCGCACTTTTTTATGCGCTCGTGACTTTGAAATTACATGGGAGCTTTTAACTACCGTCGTGTGGCGTATATTTTTAATTTAGTGGCGCGTTAGCGCTAAATGAAGTTATTTCGCTGCTCTTTTTACTTTATTAAAAATGTTGTTCGTGCGCAAAACGTCAAACGACTCCCTAGGGCGGCTCGAAGTTGAAGAAGAAATTGAATGTCGTTCAGAGGATGACCTCAAACACCACACGCTCAGCTGCACGATATTAATTCGCGTTTTCATTTTTTACGACCGTGTCGATCGTTCCAAGTTTATCAACAGACTTAACTAATTAACGAATGAGTAAGCGAGTCATTTAGGAAGTACCTAAACGATAGCGTTAATTGCGCGTTGATTGAGCCAGTCGCGCGTGCGAGACGAATGAATGCGCGCGGTGGCCACGTTGAGGTAGCAACTTTGCAACGCGCAGTGATTCAATTTTTGTTCTTTTCATCTCGATCTCTGCCGCGGACACGAGCGGCTCTTTGGCGTTTTGCACAAACAACATTTTTAATAAGAGAGAAAAAAGTGGGCGTTGGTCGAGCGAACAATTAGCACTCTTGTGTTTTCCCATCGCCGTTCGCATCTTCTCCTGCTCCTCCTCCCCTCTCTCTCTCTCTCTCTCTCTCTCTCTCTCTCTCTCTCTCTCTCTCTCTGTTTCTCTCGCGCGCATTTTATTTTATTTTTTGTTTGCCGTTCACTTCGCACTTCCACGCCGAGCAAGTAAAGGTGTGCGATGAATTACTCAGCGAAGGTTCGCGAGCCGCACCTGCTGATTCCCTGACGAGATGCACCATCAATCATATCAACACTTTATCCTTTTGTTTAGCGACTCGGCTCGAGTCTCTCTCTCTCTCTCTCTCTCTCTCTCTCTCTCTCTCTCTCTCTCTCTCTC
>NW_022639497.1:392212-472273 GCF_010583005.1 Odontomachus brunneus
CTTTTGTTTAGCGACTCGGCTCGACTCTCTCTCTCTCTCTCTCTCTCTCTCTCTCTCTCTCTCTCTCTCTCTCTCTCGCGATGGAACAAATTCCAGCGAGTTAGAGCATTTTGTAACACGAATATACCGTCGGAACTCGCGCGATGCTTTACACTCGAGCAATGCTTCATACTTCTAATTCCGGCGAGGTAATACGTCGCAAGTTGTTCGCGGTGGCGAGATACGATTTCTGTTTCCTCTCGTCGGGGGCAGTTGAGCCATCGAATAAAGCGAGTTTGTTAAATCTCACGATATCTTGTATTATTTTTATTCCGTTCAATTTTACGCATTACTTATCGCGATTTTCTGATTGGTCGCGTAATTTGCGAAAAAGGACGCAACACTTACGAGAGAACTCTGCTTTTCAATTAACGCGAATCGATAACCGATAATCGGCGCTGCGGTCTCGCGCGGCGGCGGAGAGTGTCACGAGTCGTTTCGACGTCGATTTTGCGAGTCCAACGAGACGCCTAAATATCGCGAAACGTGCCGGGCTTCGAACTTCATGTGCCGTCGGGATAAGACTCGGCGGCAGCCGGTCCGATCCGCCGGATAATCCTCCGGAATGGTGCGCGATCCTGGAGCTGCGATCCCACGACTTCCGGGACAGTATCACCGTTCTCAACCGCGCTTACTGAAGGAGCGCTCCGCTCCTTCCCTCGTGGATTGTTTTATGGCGATGTCCTTAAACTATCTCGCCGTATTTTATCCTCGTATCAAAAGCGGATATTGAATGCGCGCTATCAGAAAAGGGCGATCGCGTGACGTTATATTTATTGGGGAGGAGTCGGGCGCGTGCGCCGATCGATATTATCAATTTCCCGGTCGTGCAAGTTACAAATTATTTAAGCCCAATTGTCGGAACGTGCAATATTCGAGGGACAATGTTTTCAACACACAATCGACTGCAAAGAACTCTTGGGGGAAGAGACGCGATTTTCCGCTCGTTTCGCGAGAATACGAGAATACGCGAGGGAACGTTAAGGGACAGGTATAAGATATTTTGTCGGGTGATGTCGAGGTGTGCTTTCTAGATCGGAGAAGATATTTATATGCGTTCGGCCATTTTTGAGCAACACAGGGACGAAATTTATCGGCGGTAACCGTTCCGGCTACTTTCCCAACGTTCTCGACGGCCTGGATGCTGCCGCAGGAGCGAGAATCGATTTTTATGCCGGCACGATGAAGAAGGTGCTCGCGGACCTTCTCGCGCGCCCCGGGCAATTTCCTCGGAAGAATTCATTGGCCGTTCTTGCGGAAGTCCACCTGGGACCGTGCGTTTATGCAGGCCCGACTCCTAAATGCAGCCATAAACTAGGGTCGCTCGCCGCGAAAAGCTGAAAGAATCTGTCCGTGCGTATGTCCGCCGTGTACATTATTATGGTTCTTGCGCCAAGAAAACGAGGATAAGAGGAGGAAGATCGAGGGGGCTCGTTGCGCCCTACCACCGGCGACATTTCCGACAAATCATTTTCTCGTTACCACACTCGGGAACAGTATACACGGAAACTGCAATATATTCTTTTTCCTCTCGCGCGACCGTTCCCACGCTGCCGAGTCGTGTCTAAGTAGTTTGCAAATTTTCCAAACAACACGTTATATCGAATGTATTATTACCCAGATTTTTATAAAATCCGCATACATTTGTGTTGTCAGGCACTCTTCATCGGCCATAAAAAATGCGCGTATGATTTTCTACCGAAATTTCTACCGAATTTCAACATTTTTGGGCTATGCGAAATTAATCATTTCTTAATGGATGCAATCCCTTCGTGATATACGAGCGTGAAAAAATAATATACGATTCTTTTTCTGTTTTAACAGCGTCGGACACTTTCTATTCAACGATCATTTTTATTCCGCGCAACGGCAACGAGGGAAACGATAAATACAAATGGTATGGGAAGAGAGAGATATTCGGTGGAATATTAATTTTTATACAGCCACCGCGATATAATTTTGCATCATACCAAATTCGCGATGGGCCGCCGTGATCGGGCGCGGAGATACAGTTGCCGCGCTCGCGTATTCCGGTACAAATTGGCGGCCCGCATCCAGGTTGAGTCGCGTATTGTGTTTCGATAATGCTGCCTGCGCGTCATATTTGATTCCGTTCCGTGGTTCGGCGGCCGACGGTCGCCAGGCGCTGGACCGTAAGTGGGCGGGAAGGTGAACAAATTTATTGTACATCGGTACAGACTGCGTACACGCGCTCGCCACGTGCATACATTTTTCATTCCGCGCCATTTGCGCCCGCCTGAAATTCGCGGCAATTGTAAATTGTCGCGTATGCGGTCCCCCGCGCCCAAGAAAAATACAGCTCGCGCGCGATCTTGGCTGACATCGCCGCGCTCGATTGTCTGAATCGCGCGCGGTTGTCTATTCACCGCGGCGAATTCCATCCGGCAGAATCGCCGACAATACCTCATCCGAGGAGTCTGAATCTCGTTGGAAGTATCAATGCGATACTAGCAGAGACTAGAGATATGAGAAAAAAAAATTGAAAATGCATATAATTACACACGATGAGAATATATTATTATATGTTTCTTTTATTTGTAGATTCTATTCAACTTCACCATGTTTCTACACGGAGAGAATTTGTAGTAAAAATTTTCTCCATGTAACTCTGCAAAAAGATCTCTTTAATTTTCTGCAAGAGACGGTTTGTAAGTTAATACGTTCGTTAATTACTTAAATGTAATTGTTGATGTATCGTTATCCTCCGTTTCTTATTTTCATTTTATTTATTTTATTCTCTTTTCAAACCGCTGCCAATCGAGATAAATGAGAAACTCGTTCGCGAGTAATGAAGAGGATCAGTTAAAAGATTTCCTCAACTACCCACACCATCTCGTGGATACTTGAAACATTGGATATTTTTCTCTCAGGAGCATTGGACATTTCTCTCTGTTTCAATGTTCAACAAATAGGTATCTGTATTCGCATTCTTACCCAATCGTACCGGCTCGATTCGATTTCTCAGATATTCGAGATCCGTTTTTCGGGGTTTCGGATTAATAATAGCTACGTAGCGCGCGACGGTTCACATGACCGAGCGAGGAAACTTTTTCCGCACATTCGGCACACGTATACCGGCAAAAAGTTCCGCGCCGTCCTTTGACCAAACTGATTTCTTTGCTGCGGTCGCGCGGAGGCAGAATTCCGGCACTGGCCGAACTTTCTGGCCGGCGAAAGGAGTGTCGTGCTAGAAAATAAGTGGTCGTTCTACGAGAGAATTCTGATGAACCTAGAACGCCCTTTGATGTCCGCACGGCATACCTATGAGCGAGTACCGGCACCGGTATCCTGATGCTGTTCGATGAATTTCGCTCACCTCGCCGGATCAAAGAACCGACCGGCCTGGATGCTTGCTTAGGTTAAAAGAGAAACGGGTCAGAAGTGGAACACGGTAGCTTTATCGAGCCAGTCAAAACCGGCCGAGTTTGAAAAATCCCTCTGCAATAGCGGAGAGCGCGCGCGAACCTTCCGCGCCCTTTCATTTATGAGTTTCGGCAAGAGATCTTTCAAGAGAGTGAATGATATAACTGTCGACGTTGAGTTACGCGAAAAACACTTTGTCACAACTTTGTCGTTCAGTAATAATATTTCACAGAGATACATCTGGATAAACGATTCCTTTCTTCGAAATCATCTTTATGCTATGAAAAGCTAACTGAAATTGGATTAATATCGTATATTATATTCATTTTACTAGGATTATGAGAACACAATCGCAAGTTGTAATTTTGTAATTCTATAGCGTGCAGTTGAGTCTCTTTATTGTCAATCATCTCATTTCTTTCGCGAGGTATGGCACCCTCGCGAACTTATGAGAGATTTATGCAGAATTCTGAAGTTACTCCGAAATCTGCGAGAAGCGCGTCGCCGGGAACTCGCCAATGTGCAGGCGTGTCTTGCGTGTGTCACATTATATGTAGCTTTGTATTACACGAACGTCGTGTAAATACACGCCAACTTTGCGAGTTTGAGTACGTAGACGTGCGAACACACTACATATATCTACAAACTATATATACATTGCACACACGAGCGAATATGGTATATAGTATATATACATGCGCATATATATATAAACACACACACACACATATATATACATATATATATATATATATATATATATATATATATATATATATATATATATATATATATACACGGTTCATGTCTGGCGCAACTTGCCAGCAACGTCTGGGAAGAGGGAGTCTCGGGAAATAATGGAGGAAAGTGATTTCCGGAAAGTTAAAAGCCACGGATCAAGGATACCTTTCGTTCCCGGCTCTCCGCCCTCGCTACTTTTCCGATCTTCCGTGTGTTGCGCTCTGAGTAAAGGAAAAATGGATAGGAGAGGCGCGGGGGGGAAATCGCATTTCGCAGCGCGCGAGCCGTGCGCGCGATTCACCTCGAGACGCCTTTCGCGATGAAACGAAGAATGGCGTCGATATACTTTATGCTAAGACCCATTTTATTCTCTTTGCCGCGTGTAGCGTTTCCTCGCTGAAATGACGTCAGGCTCAATAACACACATCGCGTTTCTAGGATTTCGCGATTCTAGGATATATATCGCGCATTATACGTCACACGCATTATACCGAGAGAAATGCCGTGGATTCCTTCACATGACGAAACGGCACGTCGCTCGCTGTCCCCGATAGAGAATTACTTCGCTGACGCGTCGCGTGACGCATTAGTGAAGTAATCCCGCAGAGACATGTCAAGTGTTTCGTTGGACGTAAACAGCAAATGAATAAAAGAGAGAGAGAGAGAGAGAAAGAGAGATAGAGAGAGAGAGGTCCATAATCTGCGCGAGAAAAAGCGCGATTTTGAAGCTCCGCCGTATGCATTACGCGTTTAGCTGTAAAATATTAACTGCGCGCTAAATTGTTTTGCCGCAGCTTGTTAAAGTTATTGGTTTTTTCTCACTGGTCAAAGGATAATCCCATAGACTGGATTTGCAACGGTTCACGGTTCGACGTATGCATGTATGCGAATTATCGCGTGAGCGTCAGCCGGCTGCGATCGCGTTCATTTTATAATAAAAATGAAAAAAAAAGAAACATAGAAAATATGATGCTGCAAATTCGCTGGTAAAAACGTTAATGAATGTTGCGAGAGCATCGGCAACGGCCTGCGGTTGCTATCACGTTGCTGCGACCATATGAAATTGCGAATATTTTTGTGCGCTCACTTCTCGCCGTACGTCGGGCATATAAAACCGAAACGTACATTGTAAAAGCGAAATAAGTTTATATGAAAATGCAAACGACAGCGATGCATATGTAAAAGTTACTCTACACATGCCCCGGGATTATCTAATCAAGTATTTATCAAAAGGAAATTGCACATGTGCCGCAGCCGCCTAATTAAACGGGATGATTTTTAATATAATATCGTGTTATAATTTTATCTGGCCATTGTTTCAGAATTGTGTCGTCCCTTATACGAATATTTTAAAAAGGGAGAGAGAGAGAGAGACAAACACAAGTATAACAAGAGTGATTAATTATAATTATTTCGAACATACGCAAAATGACATGATTCCAAATGCGCGAAGTTGTTACAAATATTTCAAGCGTCAGCATCACATTAATATTTAAACGCCGACGCGATACAGCCGACGCTTTGATGATGTTACGGTAATCCATTACGAAAATTGGTCGGTCTTTGATTAACGCTCTATATCGCTACGAGATTACCGTGATATGTGTTCGAGGAACTAATGAACAGGCAAAGGAGATGTTAAAACTAATACTCACGGATTAAACACCGAGGGTGGCCGTTAATCTTTCTTTTCCTCCCTGCCCCTCCCTGTTAAAAGATTGATCTCGTTGGAGCGATTTCATCGCGAATTACGACACTTCCTGCCGACTACGGATATTCTCGATATTCGTTGACGCTGATCAAGCAGCGTTAATAACAATATAATAACGCATGCGTAAATTTCGCGCGGGAGTGAAGCAAATTGTCTAATTTCACGCGAAGGTGCCGTACGACAGCCGGCAGTTCTCCAAAACTTCAAAGAGAGCATCGGAACCCGAGTCGCGTCACGGACGATGACGGGAACAAAGTTGTTGCTTTTTCCTTTTGTCCTTCTTTTTTTTATTTTTTTTTCTTAACAATCTACGCGTATCGATACAGCTGTGCGCCTCTTGCCGGCGGCGGGCTTTATGAAATTTTAATGGAGTCGCCGGCGCAGGCAGGTGAGGTGTTCAGCCTTCGTCTACTCGAGTCTGAATTAGCCACTCAATTTTCATATTACCGTCGGGTACCTACGTTCCGGCGCCCCGTAGCATTGTGCGCCATTATGCGACCGTTAATACGCTTTATTGCAAATTTATGCGCCGAGTTCTTTGATGTTAGGAGCTGACGCTCCTTCCTACCCTTCTGCGCCCCTCTGTCGCCGCTCGTCCCTTCGTCGCCGCTGGAAAATTGACGGTACGATAACGCGTAATTGTTTTACAGCGATGAATATTGAATTTCAAAAATCTCACGGCCGGCTCATAAGAGAGCAGCAAGATTTACATTCCCGTCCGCCTATGAAATATTAATGGCAATAACGAATACACAAATAAGACAGCGACCGGTTCTCGCCGAATGAGCGCATGGAGCGCGACTCGTTAATTAGCAATGCAGATCGTTAATACGACGTATTCACGCGACGCGTCGCGACGCACGTGAACGCGCAGGAATCAATGTGATCATCTGCCCGTGTTTCGCCTTTTCCTCTGGTTTCGCGGGCGAAAATACGTTCCGCGTGTTTCGCGAAGAGCGATGCACGCGCGCGCACACATAATTCAGCTCGAACGGTCACGCCTTCGCGGCCTGACAACGAAAAGTTCAGCAGACTTTCTTTCCATCGCGGATCGATTTACGGCTATTTTTACGCGCGTGTACGTCGAATTCGTGCTGTACGGCTTTAGCATGTTATTGCCCCAAGCCTTTCATTTCGCGTTTCTTCTTTCTATAGCCGTTATTCGATGAACACCTGGCAAATATGGATTGTGCGCCGGAAAGTTTCGCGAATCTACGATATCGATCCCGCCATGGCACAGCGACTATGTGGGAGAGCAATATAAAGTGCAACACATCGACGTGTGCGTGCATGTGCGCGAGTCGGTTGGATGCATTTTGCAACGGTCCTAACTTCCACGTTGCAAGCTGTCGCGATTACAGCAGGTCGATATCTGAGTCTACGATGTTATAGATGTAGTCGAGGCAAAGATTGTCATGCGACGACGCATGTGTGCGAGCTTCGAGTGCATTATATCGAATTACGATCGACCACGAATTGCTGCGTTGAACACATAAACATATAGAGCGAGTCAATAGCCATTTTGAATATCTTCGAAGGAAGAGACAAAGGTCTCATCTTTAGATTCTCGAAGCTATTCTAGACGCAGAAAATATTGTGGTGAAAATTACAACAAAATTTTCGAAATCTTGAACCATAGAGAGATTAAGACTAAAGTTACTAATATATTAATTTAAGAATATTATGCACGTTTGACTTTTTATTACAAAATTATAGTAATTATCGAGGCATTTTATATATTGCCTAATATAACTAAACTTTACTACAATAAACTTTTTTGTAATAAAATTTAGTTATGTTAGGCAATATATATAAAACATTCCGATAATTACTATACTGCGATATTACTACTAACTTCTGCGTGTAGAACAGCTTCGAATTGCGAAATTTGAAGAAATTTCGCAATTTTTGTGCAATTACTATTTAATATAGAAGTAGTACTATATTATATATACTATGTTATACTATGTTAATAACGAAAATTGCAATATAAATAGAGCAAGTTTCGAATTGTAACTCATTGGACTATATATTGGACAGTATTATTATGTATACTTATAATTTTTAACATGTCCATAGTCTGATTTAAAATATTTGATTTAATTAAATTTAAAAAACTATTATACAGTACTGTGACTCATCCTATATAAGGATAGCAAACAACGTCGTTAGACATGTCTACGTTATATGCGTGTTTCATAAAACGTAAGAAAAATCCCATAAGAATTACGAATAACGTTTGGATGAATAGTCGAAATTTTGGATCTACGTTGATTCTGAAAGTTCTGTTGAACGTTCTGATGATTTCTGTTGAAAGAATCAAATAATCCTTAATTAAGTCTTTTCTTCTGCCTTGAGAGTTGGTTAAATATTAAACAATTCATAAATCAATTATTCTCTAAAAAAAATCTCTGCAGTAAACAACAGTAAGCGATGGCTCGGCTGTTTGATGGTCACCTGTCATTTTATCTTTCTTTTTACGACGTGACACGATGAATCGCACGACCCTGCACCACGAGTCTGCACTGCGCTTCGTTCTATCCGCAAAATCATTTATGCGCCCGTAAATAACCCGCATTCGTGTTAACGCGACGCGCCGACACCGATGTACCCGATCGTGAGGAAAAATAGCGAACGCGACGTTGTGCGCTTTGCTGGCATGAACAAATACACCTGCGGAAGAACGAGAGCGTATGACATGGTTAGAGAATGAGAGAAAGAGAGAGAGATGAAAATGAATGGAAAGACAGACGCAGACGGAGAGACAGATGACGATGTCTATGAAGAAAGAGAAAGAGAGAGAGAAGGGGAAGGGGGATGAGAAAACTGGAGAAAGAAGAACGGGGCGACAGGGAGGAACGGGCCGTTATATTTTCTTTTTTTACGAGGCAGTAAAAAGGCGGATAAATCGCCGGCTCACTCACGTGTCGTCTCGGTGTAAAAAGTACGGCGTGTGCACGTCGAAAAAAAAAGCGGGCCAACGGCGCGCTATTAATTATTCACGTCCTGCTTAAACGGCGCGCGGTACGATACGCCACGTATGATTCCGCAATACCGGGGCTCGTTTGAGATCGTGACGGGATTACCGCGATTACCCGCTCAACGCGGTCGTATGAAATCCAACGACGACGTAAAAAAAAGAAAAAAGAAAAAGGAAAAAAAAGAAAGAAGAGGTGGTCCCGCTCGCTCACTCGTGCGGCATGTAGATTCAACCCGCGGACGAACGTCCGGCGCATTTGCGCTCGGCGATCGCGTAAGTCGATTAACCGCGCTTAATGGTAACGATTATCTATGCATGCCGATTCGTCACATAAAAGCGCACACAGGTGCGTGCGCGCATGTGTGTGTGCGCGCGCGCGCGTATGTCTAGACGCACCGCAGTGAGAAACGAGCGGACTTTCTTGCCGTTTTCGCATCAAGACATTGTCATCTAGTCATCATCGACTTTTCATACTCGACGATACACGTTGCACGATAATGGTATGTTGGTCAGTTGGTCGGTCGCGCGACCGACCGCTCTTAATCACGGTCTTAAGAAAGCTGAGGCGCGATTAAGCGGCCTCATGTGCGCGTATTGTGTATCTATTCAGAGAGGACTAAGCCACTTAGACGCCTCACTCGACACACTTTCGCGATCGCGAAACCCACTCCGATCTGCGAGAACCCGCGGCGCGGCGGCACGAATAAGTCTTTCCGCAAGGGAATCGCCGATTCTTGCCGCCCACGATGCGTTAACTGGATCAACTGGAGAAAGCTTCGACAAGGGCTTCGCTTATCCAAAGCTATATAACGCTCGCATTCACATATCGCACCGCTGCACCGCGCTGGAACGCTGTTATCGCGCCGTTACGGCACTTTGTTATGCCAGTGGTTCGTGACTTGGCGAATTAAATGAAGTACTTCCTTCAAGTGAATCGGTAAAAATGTCTCTGATTGAATCGGTAAGTGGACTATCGTACCAATGATCAGGGAGTACCCAATGATTTTCAGCGACAAATGACAAATCGCTTCTTTTTTCGATAATGCTTCATGCGCGATTAACTGAGGGAGGATTTTCAAGAGTTTTCCGCGAAATTTTATGCAAAATCTGCCGACCCGTCACGTCACGTTGCGATCGAGCGCAAAGGGTTAAGTCGGGATCTCGGAGATCCAATAGGATTTTCTATGCAAACGCGATGGCGCTGCGTTCTCGGGCTAATTAATCCGTGTATTTGCCTCTCTCTAAGGGGATTGCACGCGCCAAGGTTTGAGAAAGAGGAAAAGTCCACCGATTTAGTTATTCGTTGCGTCGATCACGAAATTAACGCTGAGGAAATCAACGAAATGTAATCGCCGGGAGCACGCGCCGTTCTGAGAAAGCTCTCCGTCGCGATCCCTCTGACAGACCGACGTATTTCAATTCGACCAAACGAGACTACTCGTATTCGTGAAAACGTCGAATTATCGCAGATTATGATCCACCGGCGGGCTCGCGTGATCCGAAACTTTTAATACTCGCGCCGAAGCGTTAAACTCGAAAGCAAAGCAAACTTTGCTTTCGGCGGCCGCTTCCACCTAATTGTAGCACTCATCGGTTTGATGGCTGGCGAAATAGAATGATGAGGGCGGCACGGCGAGCAGGGGGCGATCACCTTTTTCATCGTTGCTCCGATCAAGGAGGGCAGGTGGTATTAGAGCCGAGAATACTCCGCGCCGGAGCTTTATAAACGAGTCCCGGCAGAAGAATTCGCGAACGCACCTCGACAGCAGCTACATCGAATTACCAGTGATCCCTCGAAATGCAGTGAAATTCCGTTAAAATAAACGAATGATGAAATTGAGTTTTTACAGGAGAAGGAATCCGCTCGAATCTGGGATCGACGTCGATAACCGCGCACAGGCAACCCGACGTAATGTAATGAAATGAAACGTTAGTGCAACGAATTTAATTTGACAGCCCGACTCGGTGTAACGAGATTTCAGCGCGAACTTAATTTGAAGTTTGTTGCTACGGGCTGTCTCGCCCACACTCTCTCTCTCTCTCTCTCTCTCTCTCTCTCTCTCTCTCGCTCTCGCTCTCGCTTTCTCTCTTCCTCTTTCTTGAGACACAACGTCAATTGTTCGAGAGCGTCGCGTTAAATTGTCCTCATCTCAAACGCTGTCGCGACAACTTACTTCAGCATTCGTCGCGACTCGTCGCAAATGCGAAACCAGCTCTCACGCGCGGATAGGTGGTACTCCTGTATTCGCGCGTGTAAGGCCCGATCTACAATAGATAGAGTAAGAGTAAGAGTAGGAGTAGGAGTAAGACGAAATGGAAATAATTCATTTCGCTTAGATCCGATCTACAATAAGTTTGCCCGTCTACATCACATGGAATAAGCCTGAATTAGGTAGTAAGAGCTGAAGTAAGGAGCTGGAGTAAAGGAGTAAGCGAATAAATTATTTTCATTTCGTCTTACTCCTACTCCTACTCCTTACTCCATCTATTGTAGATCGGGCCTATCTCAGATACGTCTTCTGACTTAATATCTAACGAAGCTCATCGGTAATCAAAACTTGCCGCGCGCAGCCGAAAGAGGCGTCGTCCCTCGTTGATTCGCGCGAGGACGCGGAAGAGTGCGATAAGCAAAAAGAAACAAAAAGGGCATATAATCGAAGGCGAAAAGCCCGGATAGCGCGTCGCGCGCTTACACAACGAACGACAAAGCGCGAGAAGGACGGACCGCGCCGGAATAGGGGCGGCGAGCTCTCGCGCGCGCTTTTAAAATGCAAATAGAGATATAAATATTTTATTGCGATCCTGGGCGCGCGCGGGCCTCACCTCGCGGAATACCTCCTCCCGCCCTCACTCTTTCTCTCTCTCCCTCACCTCCGCGCGACCGCGTTTTTCTCGGCCAGTTCGGCGAGCCGCGAGCATCGAAATGCGAATTGAATTGTACCGCCTTTCCCTTTTTGTTTTTACATCGAGTGCCACCGACAAAAAAGTCTTTTTACGTTCCTATAACCGTCACTTTGCGCGAGCGAGACGTACGCTGGGCTCGGTTGGAAACGTCCAATCGGCAGGCATGGAGTTGCGGCGGATCTCGTCGCATTTGTCGACTGAAACGCGAATATTTGTGCTTTCGTTAGCTGCACGTGAACGATGCCGCGTAATGCATCCCCCTCTGGCCTCCGCGGGGAACAATCGATTCGCGAGAACTCGAATAATTCAGACTTGTCTTATGTGATATCGCTATGTGTTACACGGTGTGAGAAAGAACACGCTCATAAATATGAATACATTCCTCAATGCAGCACGCGTGTATGGAAGTTATACATTTATGATGTGAATATCTCACATTGCGCTGCGCATTTATGCGTAATGTAATTTATAATATGATCGCCGCTGGCATTCGCGCGCGCACGGGGGCTTGATACAAAAATACGTTGGCCCGACAGCGTTAAAACAATTCGCGATTTCGCTTCTCCCACGTGCGCCGACGTGCCGCGGCTAACAATGCGCGTTGTTTAAATTAACTCCAGTTTAACGCAATGAATAACTGCTCGAGCCCGGTAAACAATAGAGGGAACACCGATTTAATCGCGGGCCAAGTTTGCGCTGGCAGAGCGCGCATTTTCGTGTCAGCCCCGCGCGATTAGCAATTACGCGAGCTTTTTTATGCGGACGCGAGAACGTCGACAAATGCGCGAGCGCGCTCGCGCACGTGTTCGTGCATGCGAAACGCGTGCGCGTGGCATTATTAATTAACTGTTTGTTTCGATAGCCGATGGCCTTCACTACGCGCGTACTAATTAACTCCGTGTGTCCCGCGCAAAGTTTAATTAGTCACTGCGCCCAGCTCGATGCTTGAAGCTATATTGTTACTCATGAATCTTCATGTGCGTTACGCGATACGTTTTCACACTTGATTCAGATATCTATACAGCGAGAGCGATTTAACAAATGCGATTTTATTACAGACTCACCGTAATAATCTTCTCTCAAAAGTTACGTCATTCTCTCCGAAGCAGTATACT
The DNA here is from genome assembly GCF_010583005.1 of Odontomachus brunneus. Classification (NCBI taxonomy): domain Eukaryota; kingdom Metazoa; phylum Arthropoda; class Insecta; order Hymenoptera; family Formicidae; genus Odontomachus; species Odontomachus brunneus. The sequence goes on from NW_022639497.1 coordinate 405,087, forward strand.
CTCATTAACACTTTACCTAGATATGTGACATATGTGTGAAATATAAGAAATCTTATAATACTTATTATTATTTATTGTTGTGGAGTATAAAGTCTATTTTTGTAAAATAACCTGTTGTAAAATTTTGTAAAAAAAACTGTCCCAAATAAATTTTCAAGTACTTTTTTCGCAGTGCAAGGTCTCGATTGTCACGCTGCTTTACTTGACTTATCAGGACTCAATAACATTATCTTATACAGAGCAGATAACTAATTGGGATCAACCAGATCAAAATTTGATTGGACAAATTTCTAATTGCCGAGGATAATGATAATTTTAATGAGATCAACCATTTCTCTCTCTCAGTATTAATGTCTGAATTACAAGCGGATAATATCTTATTCTTTAGCTAATATTTAAAGCAGACGTTATTAGAGACTTGTTCCCAGATACAGTTAGCGAAATATGTAAAATTGAAATTTCAAGAATGTAAGGACCGATTAAACCTCGACGACCGAGGAAGATCGTTCCTTTCCTTCCTGGTATGACGAAGCAACGAGTCCGACGCGGCATCGAGCGCGAGTCTTGCGCGAGTGACGCGGACTTTCATTGTGCTCCGGGCAATTTTCTGAACGCACCGGTACTTGGTTTGCCTTTCATCGGGCACATCTCGACATACCCGTTACAGCACATGCCGCTACGTATTAGACGCCTAGGGCACGGCCAACACTTCCGGCGTTGGCCGTAAATTAGAGACGAAGTTCGCCGGTACGGCCAGGGCTACCTGGCCAAATTAAAGTGTCCCCTCCCCCGTCTCTGCCCCCCTCTCAGCCGAACGCAAATTAGACGAGACGACGGCATGTCGGAACGCCCGTGGCGCGCGTGCTTCGCGCGTAAAAAGACGTCGCTTCGGTCCGTTGTTTCGCGCCGGAAAATCGATCGCGAGACGCCCACCAGTTGATTAACGAGGAGAGACGCTCCGGGCTGCGCAACGCCGCTGGAATAACGCGACACGTGTATGTGTGTGTGTGTGTGTGTAAAGAAATCGTGCGAAAAAAAGCAGGAGGACAGAAAAAGAGAGAAAGAGAGGGAGAAAAGGGAGCTATACGTGGACGATGCATCTTTTTGCAAATATCCCTCTGCAAATTCAATGCCGCGCGGTTTGCCGGTATGAAACCGAACGATTCCGCATAATTCTCGCGCTGGAGGTGCGGCAACGTCGGCGGAGAGGCGGCCAGGCAATTCTCGTCGTTTTCGCGTCGCAACGATATTCCGCTCCCGTTTTCGCAACGATTGCACCGCTCTGTACCCTAACCATATATTCGCGGCTGATTTTTTGCTTCGCGGTCGACCCAATCTCAACGGAGGTAGCAAGGGGTCGGTACAAGCGAGTCTACCAAGTTTTTACGTCGGACTGGCGCGCTGCCAGGTCGGATGGCAAAACTGCGAGATGCGCTTCGGAATTGACTTTATCCCTCTTCGTCCGGTAGCACGCCCTCCCTCTTTCCCCATGTGTGTCTGTTCCGTTGTCTCTACAGCGTTCCACCCACAGCCCCGTTGCTTTGTCCCTTTTGCTTTGTAAATCGTTGACCCCGCAAAACTCGCGCCGCTCGCCGTCACCGATGTCCTGATCCATTCGGAAGTATTCGCCAAGGAAATGTGTGCGATGGACAGTTCTCGTGGCTGCTCCGCATCAACTGGCGTGTTGCCGCACTTTTCAGATATAGCGCGAAGGCAATTTTCATAATTGTTTTCAGTAGTTGTTTCAATAGTTTTCAAACAGATAGTCCAAATTTACAAAAGTCTCCTTTGTTTTCAGTAGTTGTTTCAATAGTTTTCAAACAGATAGTCCAAATTTACAAAAGTCTCCTTTGTTTTCAGTAGTTGTTTCAATAGTTTTCAAACAGATAGTCCAAATTTACAAAAGTCTACTTTGCCATTTCGACAGGCGGAGGGGGAATCGCGCCAATTCGCTCAAATCTCTTTCAAATGCGTAATACGCAAATACGTCGCGATCTCCGTTTAAATGAGGAGCAACGTAATGATAGCGTTAATAATTTATTCAACGAATATTCCCTCCCGCTTCTTCAATTATTCTCATGATACTTTGTTTCTCTTTTTATCGAGATATAATCTCCCGCCTCTATATTGATTGTTGTACTTATCTGCACGAAGAGAATATTGTGATTTTCATTTCGTGTAAATTCTTTCCAATTTTACTATACGTTTCTAGTAGCGCGCAGGAATAGACTGTCAGTGAGGTCAATCTTGCTAATGAACATAGTAAACTAGCTTCAACTACCCGACGTTGCCCGAGATATCACAAAGGGGATGAAATCAGCGAGAGGGGATGGATGTCCAAATTTCATAGTTTCGAGAAGGGACAAATCAAAATTGATAGGAAAATATAAATAACATAATTATTACACGAAGTCAATTGAAAGAAAAATTTAATCTTGTTGATGGATCAAAGATATTAAAAATATTTATTATCATTTTCAAATTCAATAATTAAATTTATTACTAATTAAATCTAATTTATTAATATTATTATTAAGATTAAAATTTATAAAAATAAAATAACTTAAATTTAAATAAATTAAAAATATAAAAAATATAAAAACAAAAAAATAATAATAATATAGGTATTATTTGAGGAATAAAAGAATATTTATATAAATAACTTTAAATTGACAATTTAATATTATTAATTTTAACTAATTCTTTTATTAAAAATAAAATATTTATTATATTTTCATACCTCTATATTTGCCGCAGGCTTCTAAAAAGTAACTATGCCAAATTTGGTTCAGATTGGTTCTATTTTAAATACATATAAAAGTATCCAATTTTAAATACATATAAAAGTATCCAATTCTATTTTATAAATTTTACTAATAATAATAAAATTTTTAATTCAGACATTTTAGCATCTGAAATATGAACAGCATGTGTAAAACAAAAGAATGGTTCATTACTGTCGATATATTCGTCGGTATCGCGATCCTATTTTTACTACAAATTTCTCTCCACGTAAAGACAAAGCTAATTTTGCACGCTGCAAAATTCCGCACGAGTAAATTGTCGCGATTTTTCCACGGTTTATCAGGTATCGCGACGGCAGAGTCGTGCTTGTTATCCGTCCGGCTTTCGGAAAGTCCGACGCGCAGAACTCATCTATTGAAACCGGAAGGCCCCCCCTTTCCACATACGCAGACTTCGCGGATTCCGTGAGATCCGTTTCAGGTTCTGGCCGGCGAGTCTGATCGGAATCGCAACTATTGGCCGTTCTACGGTTCGAAAGTAGCGGGGCTTAGGGCGTGAGGATTTCGAAGTTCTCGCGAGCCGGGACGGCTGGCGGTTGCAGGTCACCGACCGTCGGGTCTAATAAATTCGTGTCTTTAGACGGCCATTGATAGAGTCGCTTCTTCCCACGGGGAAAAGAAGCGAGGGAGTGGAATTTCTAGCGCTTCTCCTCGCTCTTTCTCCGCCACCACCTCCTCCTCCGATGCCGAAGAACCGGAGCAGGACACAGGAAGTAGCCAAGTTAATCCGAAGTTCCATCATTGAAACTCGCCCCCGCGAAGCCCTCGGCGTTTCCCCTTCCGCTTTTTCGTCGTCTCTCTCACCTAGCCATTCCGTTCTATACTTGTTCGACTTCGCTCGGTCGCTCTTTTGTCGCCGCCCTTTATCGGTATTCGTATTTATACGGCTGGCGACAACGTCAAACGCTGAAAGGATAGTGGAAGCTGGAAATTGGTTATTTATGGCGCTATGGTAAACGACAATGGCTATGGCGGATAAATAACGAGTAACTTTGGAGAGTTTCCACTGCGACGCGTTATCGGCCGTTTATTCATTCCATTTATCGAGACCTTATCATTTGTGCGTTTTGGGACAGCGTGCACGAGCGAGAGAGAGAGAGAGAGAGAGAGAGAGAGAAGCGTGTGAAAAAATCTCTTTGCAAAAAAGAAAAATAAATTGTGACACAGCGAGGTAAGCGTTTTAACAGACACTTTCTGATTTCGTTTATCGAGTCTCTCGTTTTAAGATAACTTTAAATCGCCACTTCGTTTGCTTTAAGCAGAAAAAATTCGTCATACTGTAGCATTTCATCAACAATTTTTTGCAAAACCAATATTGTTAGAAAGAAGAGTGACAACATAAATTCTGATAATTCGCGACTGCTCTTACATTGATTGTTTAAGAACAAATGTCAAACTGCCACGCGATCTTTTATTTCGTGAGAAAAGAGTGAAGAAAAAGCGCGCGCGCGCGAAAAAGAAGAGCTGTGTTATAATCACTGTTAAGAATTACATGAAGCCTAGTTCTGTCACTAAAATTTTTCGCTTCTTTCTCTCTTTTCTGCCGTCTATCTCTCTCGACCTTTTCAATCGTTACTTACTGTCGTTTCTCGCCACGTTACGGATAAACTGCGTTTTTATCCGGCACTATATAGATATACGGATGGTGCAGCGCCGGCACGGCCGGCGTACACTTGGGAAATTAGGGTGGTTCACGATTATTGATTTTTTTTCCGCGGCATCGTGCGGCCCTGCTGGGATGATCGTGCGACCAAAGGGAAGATCTCAAGTGGAAATTGGCAATTCCCCGAGACGAACGTGTTTGCCCCACTCAAAACCGTTAACGAGCGCTCATCGACTTGAACGTAAATTGCGGTGCGCCGCGTTCTTCATCTAGCTACCGCTGGTACGCGCTGAAAAGCGCCAACGCTATTTCATCTCTTGCTACTCGATTGCCGGACTCACTCTTACGACTGACCCAATTTTATCTGTCGCGGTCGGAAGGTGCTTTAAAGTAACACGCGGGGTAAAAGTCTCTTTCCAAATATTATTAGAATCAGCGCAGAGTCTGAGAGATTTTGGAAAAAAGCTAAAGTAATTAAAAGTATTTTTGTAAGTTTCCAACACAAGAGTATATAAATATCACGAGCGATTTGCGAAATTAGATGAATCATAGTTAGCTTGCGTGTGCGTGAAGATTTCGATCCGCGCAAAATTCTATGTTCGCGAGCTATATATATATATCCGCAGAATGCGACGATCCACGCAGTTTTACGAGCTTCTACGTGACAGGACACCGATATGTCAGTCTGTTATTCCACGTCCTTCTCTCTCTCATTTCTTTCTTTTTCTTCTTTTCATTTTTTGCTGCGACGAAAGTCTCATCGCGCGAAACGTTTCACGCTTCGTCATAAACTCGAGAGTTCGAAACGTCATTGACTTTTGTAGACCTGCGTTTCTGCCAGCTTTAACGTACAAGAATCGAGAATAGAATTCCTGCAGACGAGCAAAAAGTCTCTTTCATCGACCTTTCGTCCAATCCTAGTTAAAGTCCTTTTTGTACGATTTTATTTGAGTCGTGGACGAATTATTTATTCCGTTCTCGACGCTTCCGTTTTCAATCGTTTTCTCTCTTTCTCTTTCTCTCTTTCCCTCCTTCTCTCTCTCACACACACACACACACACACACACACACACACACACACACACACACACACACCTACGTTTCCAGGCATTTTTGCATAAATAAAATCGACCACAATTTCCCTCATCCATCAGCATAACTCTAATATTGCATAATTAAATTAATATCAAATCGCTTATAATTTTGTCATATATACACATAGTTCGAGAGAGGACGAAATGAAATGAATTCAACGCGTGAAAGGAGTACGTTAAAAAGCGGTCAGTTTTTTTTCCCCAAGTCGACATGTAAAATTTGCGTGTTTTTTAATAGTTTCCTAGCCGTAGTCACATGGTAACATCCGTTTGTTGTCAAAGTGTAACGAAAATGCGCAATCGAGTGCACATGCGCAGTTCCGGTCGACTGATTTTTCGCAAAATCTTTCAGGTGCATTAAGAATTACTCGGTCGCGCCGAGCCGTTCGATCAACGCGACTGAAGTTCCCGGACATTTCTCTCGGCGTTAACGAGCTTTATGCGCGACTTTTCGACGTTTTTTTCGGATAGAAGATATTCGCGCAACAGGACCGTGCATTCCTCTCGCGGCGTTGCTCGTAGTAACAGCGATGTAGCCGTTCTTGTTTGCTGGAAATAGACGCGGTGCTGCGCGCGCGTGTTACACATGACAGTGCGGTTGCTTTCAATATGTGGGCGCTTAGTAGCTGGCAAACTTGTAGGATTTTGCGAAGCGGCCATTATTCCGTGCAACGCGGCATCGTAATTCAATAGTCGCCCCGCACGCTAGAACTTGATTATCGTCCATTATCACAAACGATATTATTCGCATAATTTACGGCAGAGCGCTTAGAATCGAATCTCGCATAACTGCATGAGCGATTTCTATGGAGACATCACGGCCTTTCCCGACGATAAACCTTCGTCGACGCGAATCCGTTCCTGATATCAGCAATACGATAACAGAGTCACGGCGAAATGTAATTCATTCACGGAAATTCCTGAAATTTTTTAATTCAACCATGGTGTACCGATATGCACGTACTAAACCTCCGAATGTCATCACAAATATACATGTCGCACAAATATACATTCGGTTGCTGTACGGACTATAACACACTTTTTTTATTGAATGAAGTTGCAACGCTTCAAGAATTGTGTCAAAATTCAAAGCCCTTACTAACGTGTAGAGTAAACCACACAGTTATTGACATCCCCCTTAGTCATTGGCATTCTAGAGAAACTTGGTTTCTTTTGCGATTAACGGCATTTGCTCACAGTTTGAGTTGTGAAGATCTCTTTTGGAATGCAGACAAGAAGCTTAGCCGCACTGTGCTGGTCACATGATGAACTAGGTTTCCTTAGTGCCAATAATTAAGGGGAATGCCAATAATTGTGTGGTTTGATTTTTTAGGCTTTCGCGGTGTCCATGCATATTAGATTTGGTTTCCGGGTTTGAGCCGCGTGGATTCATCTTTGTTTGATTCTGACGTTTCGCGAACATTTCAGTCCGCTTCATCAAGGAGAAACGACCCGATGAATTGTTGTTGTTTGTTCTATGCGCAGTAATCGCATATATGGCAGAAGCCGAAATGACAATACATGGTATAAATAATGACCCTTTATTATACTGATATTATACTCTGATAAAAATATAATAAAGAGATATTTGCAATTTCTTGCATTTTTTAGTTCTTTGAAGTTGCAAACATTAAATGTCTTATGTATGGTCACTTCGGTTCGCTGTCATGACTATTTGATGCGCTGCTAACTTCATTGGAAGAAAAATAGAAAGTATTCGTCTCGCAAATGAGTATACGATAGTGATTATTTGAATCAGTAATAATAGAAACCTTTCATTCCCTCATTATTGGTTGTTTATCAACGTAGTTTCTCATTACATCCGGATAATTATTTATCGTCGAATCAATACGGAGAGTTCTACTAAAAGTTTCACGTATATCTCATATTTATTCGCTCTCCTCTTCATACGATTAGCGCCGGCGGAAAATGCTTTACCGCTCTTAACAATTCACGCGGATTAACGGCAGCTCAGTGAATGGGCCGCCAACGCTGCCATCACGTTACCGCTGACCGTGAAATAAAACTCTCGACTGACCCTTGACCCTATCGTAAACTGTCCTTAATAACACGGATCTGAGAGGATTTTAAAGAGTTCTTTATTAAGTCGTTCGTGGTCGTTTCCAGCGTGAGTCTTCCTTGTGTGCGACCTAACGGTGTGGTCCGAAGCGGCGCACACCACCGTATCGGCTGCGTCCGTGTATATACGCGAGTATGTGTGTGTGTCGATTTAACGATTCTAAGGTGTCCCGAATAGGCAGGAATAGCCGAAGGCAAAGCTAGACCAAAAACGAGTCAGGATAGTTCAGGATTGGCTGAAATAGACTTGGATAAGCAGGACTCGCTCGTATCCCGGTACCTTACGAGGCAGTGACTCTTGCCTCGATTGCCCCCCTCCTCTCCATCTGGAGATGTATTACGTTCCACGAAGAAAAGGAGTAAAGGCGGAAAGAGAGTCTTTCTCTCTTTCTCTCTCTCTCTCTCTTTCTTTTTCTTTACCTTTCCTCGTCGCCCGCTGGCACTTCCGTCTCGGGCCTGGCCACCCCTCCGCTCGCGCGATAAGATCGCTTTGGTGACGGTAATAAAGGGAAGTGGAGTTCAACGGAGGTAAATCGAGTTACCTTCGCTGGGGGTGTCTTTTTTCCCTGGCAGCTCCTTACTCCACCTCGTCGACGTGCTCGCTCGCATTCTTTCATGGGAGGGCGATGGGCCAAGGGGTGGATCGGGGCGAAGGGGTTGAGATAGGTCAACCAAGAGAGCGCAGGGGCCCCTAGTCAAAGAGACCGTTCCGTCGTGCGCTCTATCTTCTCCCTGGAACAACGACGGAAACGATCGTCGAGCGGAGCGCGCGGAACGTGAGCGGAGAGCCGCGGTGACGAAGTTACGACGCCGGAATCTTTTGATTCCTTTAAGCTGATAACTATCGATCTCGTGGACAAACACGCGACAAAGGCGCGCGGGCGGAAGATACCGGATCACCGATGCTTCCCCCTTTCTCGCTCTCTTGCTTTTTTATGTAAAAAAAGCAAGTAACGACGCGTTCCCTAATGACACTGAAGCAAAGGATATCAGGAGAGTGTCAGCTTCTTTGTCGGATCTTACGGCGCTTTTGTTGAAATTCGCTTGATTTTATTAGAAGACGAATTCGTCTTCTCGTCTAGAGAACGTCTCGTTTGTACTAGACCGTACAGTAACGAACGTTATTATTCCTTTAGTGTATATTAAGCTCAAGCTTGATCAATACTAATATATTTTTGCTCGTGGCGATCATCGAAGTGGGTCACTATATTTGTCGTCCCTTCGTATTTCGCTGGTTTAAAGTTGAATTTATGAGACGTGACGAGAACTCGCGTAGCTGTGAGAAATTCAACCGGTTCACTTCGTAATCGGGAATATGGTGCGATAAAAGGAAACTTTATTGTAACAACGACAGCAGAGAGAGAGAGAGAAAGAGATTTGACAGTACCTTAACGGCCAGTTTAAGAGAACGCTCTCGAGGACGGTGAATAGGTAGCGAAGGGCCGAACGGGAACGTTACCGCTCGTAAAATTTTAGAGCGATTTGTTCCTCGTCCACACCGATCGCGCCGTCAAGTTTTACGTCGCGGCTCGCGAATTCTATCGCGCGCTCGCATTTCCGGGCACTTGGTGCGAATCCTGATAGCTCGATCAGTTCTTCCTCTCTCCTTCTCTCGACTAGCTGGTCCGCTATTCTCGTTGCGACCGCCGCGAGGAGTAATCGCCGAGAACGCCGGACTTGGTCGTACGATTAAGCCGCACGTGGTCGAGTCGAGTCGCGCGGGAAATCATAATGGTTCTATCGGAGCTGGCGCTGTAGAGCAGTGAACGAGAAGGGCGATTAGAGACTAACGATATTAGGTCTCATTCAGGATTGGATAGTTTACGTGTAAATTACACTACTCCACATCTACACAACGTAAACTATGTATGAGATGTCATCCATATGGACAATGAGCAATCTATGAGTTGCTCGTTTAAGAAATGTATGAGTTGCTCGAAAATTGATTAAGAAAAATTCCTGCTTTTATCTAACCTTTAGAATTTTGAGGAATTAATGAACGTTGTTTTCTAAACAAGTTCCAGTTCACAGAATGTTCTCTGATTACATTCTTACCTCTTTAGAATTAAATTCACAGAATCAAATGTCACATTATAAAATAAAAATTTCGTGCAATTATCTTTTTTAAACATTTATAATTAGTAACAAAACAAATATTGTGTAACTATCTCAAAACTGAATTATTCTTTTTTGTATACATTTCAATATAATTTGTAATATTCTACATAGTTTCCATTGTCTCTACATGAAAAAATCGTGTACACATCACGGAAAAAATACATAAACATTTGCGTAAGATTCTTTCATTACAATTGTGTAAAACAGATTTATACTGCAATTCTAAGCAGAATCGTAAGTCTCGTAACTTGTTCTCGTAAAATTCGTAAAAACTTATGGGTAGATTTACAATTCTATGCAATATCATATGTTGTACAATCACTTGTAAATATCGTAAATTACATGAAATCGTAGATATTTACGAGTAATTATACGACATATGACATAGAATTGTAAATCTACTCATAAGTTCTTACGTATTTTACGAGAACATGTTACGAGACTTACGATTCTATTTAGAATTGCAGCATTAGTTTCATATTGTGGGCATAAAATATTTTACTGTCGCATATTTGACATTGATAATAAATTGTTAATTTACTCTCTATATGCCAACTGTCATCATTCTCACTCTGCCGTCACGGTCCTCAGTATCTCCTCTGATAGAATCATTTTCAAAGAGTTGACCGCTGATCTGGTATAAATCGAAAAAAGAGGAGGAGAAAGGCAAGGTTGCCTGGAAAATTCACCTCTGCAAGGGAGTACGTGCGCCAAGTTTGTCAATGTTATCCGACATCAGGCTGCGGAAGGTCCTGCGCATCGCGCGATCGACCGATATCGACGTCGTCCGGCGAATCGACTAGTTAAAATTCAAACCGTCGACGCGGCTGGCATCGCCGGAACGCCAGCCGTGCGGCGCAGTTCGGAAACTAGTTTCTCTCGAGAGTGCTGGCTGCTGTGCTGCGCGGCCCGAGACAGCCGTTCGAGACCCATTACTATTTCCGGCCTGTTTCTACGATTTCAGCTAGGACCTACTTACGAAATCGCGCGGGAGCGCGTCCAAGCTGAACCCGATAAATGCACGATAAGCCTTCGATCGACGAAAGAGAGAGAGAGAGAGAGAGAGAGAGAGAGAGAGAGAGAGAGAGAGGACGATAAACCGAATAGGAACTGCGTGAATCGTTTAATTAATAGAATTAGTATAAAGACACGATTTCGTGAGCCCGCGCGACGTTTAACCAACGGCGCGCGCGGTCCTCATTACCGTCGTTAATTAGTCGCTGAGTCCCCGCACATTGTCTCACGAAAGAGGCTCGCGGGGAGCACTCTTACTAACCGCGTTTCAAGGTGTGGGAAAGCCAGAGAGAAAGAGAGAGATTCGGGGCAAGGTAGCGTCTTGCGACACGATCTGAGAAGTATCTCGAATCCGCATTGTTTGCGGATTTATATCCATTTCTCGATCTCCGCGGAGGCTGACTTCTCGTGCGGATCTGATGGCGTGGTGGGATTTACCTTGCCCTGGCGTCCTGATACATCGGCTCTCCTCCTCTCTTATTCCTCCTTAGAATATATTTTTCTATATATTGCATCGAATAATATTACAATAACATTATCGGCGGACTACATCAGCGTTGTATACCTATGTACGTCGTATCTCGTAAAATATGCATTGAACTTGGAGAGATGTAGTTCCCGATGGACTCGAGTTTTATAAGCCGGCTTTTCCTTTGCGATAATTTAAACCGAGGTATAATTAAGGAGTGCTTTACATCGTAAATTAAGGTCCTCGCGAAGAGACGAACTTCTCACAGGGATGCAAATAGACAGATAGGAAAATCTCGCTATCCCCTTCATTTCGAGTGATCTCTCTGCTCGAGAAGAATCTTAATTCGAGACCTTGTTATTAAGACACTCAACGTCGCGCGGAAATCCAAAATAATCCGCGGAGGGGCATGCGTTCAGTTTGTTTATGTGTACCCCGGCTCATTATCGTGGAAGTATCGTCAAGAAAGACTGCGCTTCGCTCTCTTCACAGTTCCCTTGGTGAGAGATTGCACGGGCAATAGCGCGTCCCTTGTAGCGGGCGTAACGCGACATTGACAGCGCGATTAGCATATGGATGTACGCGCATAAGTTTTAATAAGGCAAGGCCGCTTAATGAGGACGAGCCGAGCGAATGAATGATGAGGGTCGAGTCCTTTGGCGATCGGAATGGTCTTGTTAGGCCATTGATTAATTCTCCATCACACACGTTGATTAAATTCTGCCGATTGTATCCGTTCACGGCTGTTATTGCCGCTACTAGCGTCGCTTGTCCGTACGTCTACAATAGACCCTAATTAACGACGTTAATTACGGGGAATTAATATAAGAACTTTGTCAATCGCGACACGACTATTATTTAAGCACTCGCGAATTCCGTATTTGACAGGAGTTGTCCGCGCGCCGCAATCAACATTTTCTACAAATGACGTCGATAAAGCGTTGCCGTATGAGCGCGATGTAAAATTCGCGCGTTTGCATCGCGTTAACTCATATCTTCTAGCATATTGCACGTGCCACGAGGTACACGTATACGTGTGTACAGGTGTCGTACGGTGCCGTTTTAAACGAGACCATAAAACGCATTTTCGTCGATTCGCGTTATTACAATAATATAAGCGCGGAAATGAATTCTGTCGGAAATTCGCGCGTGCGCGCATCGCACCGACATGTGTTTCATGCGTGCCGCCACCGTCGTCTGTCTGTCTGTCTGTCTGTCTGTCTGTCTGCCTATCTGTCTGCCTGCTTGCCTGCCTGCCTGCCTGCTAGCCTGTCTATGTTTGCGCGCCCGTGCCTCTGCACGTTTACGTAACGACACGTTGAACTCAAAGGGCAAACGTTACCCGGATGCAAACGGCGCTCATTAGTACCTACGAGAATACATTAGGAGACAGCTTAGCCAGGACGCGCCTCCGGCCGTCCATTAGCGGCCTCGTCTTGCGAATTACGCGAACGCTTATTAAGCCACGAATTTCCGGATGACCGGCGCGTATAACCCTAATGCGAGACAGAAAGTCGGACATGTAACGCAATTTATTTCATTATCACTCGTTAGAGTTGGAGCGCGTTCGCATCAGCGCAACTCCTGGAGACACGTTGTCGCGTAACGTTGCGTTGCGTCGCGTCGCGTTATATATCGTTGCAGCTCGCGTATTTCTCGAATTTCGCGGGATAATTCCGACGAGTAGAACGACGTCGGCGGAAAGGAGTTGGCTTCGCGGTGGAAATTAGAAAAGAATTTGAAAAGAATTAGAAAAGAATTTGTCTTCCGTGAGCGAAAGACAACACGGTCGATATGATTCTTCGTTGCCCGGCTTCGTTATCGCGCGACAGAGTTCTCTTGAGGGAAAAAAATTCTCCAGACTAAAACGAAACCTCATTAATTACCCTGTCTACGACGCAAACGCCTAATAGTAATTAAGGCAGGTTTAATTACGGCAGATCGTTCAGTAAAGAATCGCGAGCGAGGAAACCGCACGCAATCGAGACGCAACGTTGCAGAGAGCGCGCTACGGTTGATTATTAATTATTCATTCCTCTCTAATAACGGTGGCGACGTTGCGCCGACCGAGTATTTTGTTAGACTCGCTACACAGCCTCTAATTGAGACTTCATGCCGCAACGACGAATGCGACTTTAATTATTGTATTGTAGGATTTCGTTGAGATTTTTTCACGCGTGAATCTCGCGCGTAAATCCGTAATAATATTCGGGGATTGATCTAAAGAAAATTATCAAGTGAATATGTTTGAATTTTACGTGCGTAATTAAGTAATATATTTGAATCAAAATAATAATCTATAATTTTTTAAGAATAATTTTTTTAAAAAATTTGAAAATTGGAATATTTTTACACAACTAATTTTTTAAGAATAATTTTTTAAGAAGATTTGAAAATTGGAATATTTTTACACAACTAAAAGATATCCATCTATCTGTACGTATAAAATATAAAAAAATATCTGTCAGTCGGTCTGTCTGTGTGTTTTCTACTAATTTCGAAATCCTTTGATCGAATCAGGACCGAATTTTATTCTTTGGGGTCCTGCAGAAAATAAAGACTACATGAAATCTGAACACCTCTCTCCTTCTCGCTGTTTTCATCCCCTTGATACTTTATAACCCAGACAACGCCGAGTTTCAGTTAGTAGACTTTAATATTAGATCGTGTTATATTTTTTGCAGCAAGAAACTAGTAATTACGCTTTCCGTCTAATCGCGTCTCCAATAACGGTTAATTATCTTACAGAAAACGGGAGCAAATGCACATTGGCCGACAGATGAGGTGCGACGCGAATGAGACAAAATTAATCTTACTCATCGATAAAATGTGATCAGAGGATTCAAATGTGCGATCGTATTGTACACGCGAGACGTACACTTTAAAAGAAGCACCTCCCTCGTCACTTCCAATTTTTTATACAGTACGTCTTTATGTAGTGCAACAGAGGACGGAAGTTTAATTACACGCGGTTCCGTAATAAACGTCTGCGGCTTGCTGCACGATCTTGCCGTGTCGACAACGATCGTGCGGTAACTACCGTCGCTTCCCTTTGAGAGGTATTTCGCACGTTGGGAAGACTCGGATAGACCTATCCCTTTGATATCCCAGTATGAGTGCGTTTGATCAAGAAAATTCTTCGAGCTCTTCGCATCCTATTTAAGAGACGCGTCCCCCGGCCTCACCCCGCCTCGCGAGGCTCGGAAACGTCAGGCGAACTCAAATCGCAACTCAAAAAGTTCGTTGTGAGCCAACTTTACAAGCGGGGAAACGCGTTCTACCATTTAAACGTTCCCGCTGGCGGTCGGCACATAAGCCGCGTAGGCAACGTCGAGCAAATTGTTTCCGCCGCTGAGCGGGCGGGTATTTGGTAAACAAACTAATCTCTCGATTCCTTGCGCTCGAGAGCACGTGTTGCCGCGCGCAAAGCCGAAATTATTCCCGCGATACGTAACCGACTCGAAAAACGAACGCGTATCTAATCCGCTGAGTAACGAACGTGAGTTTGCAAATTCCCGAGCCCACTCGAGTTACAAACTCCCGGCTTTATCTCGGAAATAAGACCGCGAACTGCTTTCCTTTGTCGCCCGTAAAAATAGATTATCACAGGACGATCGAACAAGTGCGAGATAACCAGCAACGTTAGCTCTGAACATTAACAAGAAGAGAAGTACCGCACATAAATCCTAAATTCGCGGGAGGGAGATCTTCGGGGACATAATTATCGCGATCTATGATCTCATCTGACCGACCTGCTAGCCTGCCTGCCTGCTGATGTATCACCATTCGCGCAAAAAGCACATTTCGCCGTGTGCTTCACGAACTCTGTCCTTACGGAAAATATAGCGGGCACAATAATAGGCGACGACCCCATTCGAATGTGCGGGGCGATAGCGTTCATTTCTCAGACTTGCGCGCATTTACATCCCATATAGCGGTATATCAGATAAGAGCTGAAAGAAAGAGTAATGGCGCGTGAGCGGCCGTATTCTTCTCTCTCAACGGAGAATTCTACGGTGAGGGAAAAAGTTTTGCTAATTTAACAAAACATGAGCAACCAGCTTGTTGATACTGAACAGCCAATGACCCAGTTAGTGGGAACAAATGATCTATTGCTTTCAATTTCCTATTCTAAGCAATACTCTGAGAAAAAAGTGAAGAAAGTGAGAAAGTGCTTGAAAATTTGTTCGTGGGATATACAGTTTATTTTTGTGAAATAGAGCTTCTTTTTGTGTGAATGAACTTTGTATCCCGCAAACAAGTTTTTAAATATTTTTCTCACTGCACTTCTGTATTGGAGACATAACTAACCTAAACTAAGGAGAACAAACATGATTTATTATCTCAGGCAGTGTATGTTTATTAAAATGACAAATGATGAGAAATGACTCGCGACGGTAATTGCTCAATCTGTTTCACTAACGATCATTAAACAGCACGCGTGCTTTCGTTGGCATACTCCAGGGACCTTTTTCAGTATATACTGAGGAAAAGTTTTGCCAATTTAACAGAATACCGATATCCTCAACCGAGTTATTTGTTGATATGGAACAGCAAATAACCCCGTAGTGGAAACACAAATGATTTGTCACTTTCAATTTGCTGCTCCAAGCAACACTTCTGTAATGGAGATAATTAACCCAGCCTAAATAGAACAAATATGTGATTTGTATCTCAGGCAATGTATGCTCGTTAAAATGACAAATGATGAGAAACGATTTGCAACTGACCAAGTCACCGACAAGCTCTATTTGTTTCAACATCCGCGACGTCTCTCCGTGCGCGCGGTCGCCGTCTGTCCGACAACGAACCGCACCGTCCGCAAATTCCTCACACCCGAACCTCGCGATGTATCCGATGCTTACACGTGGCATTCAAAGGGACGTAGGTGCACCCCGTGTCGTCGCTCGGATCGTAATTAATTCGAGGCGTTGAGTCGCGACGATGAATTTCCCGTATTTCTCTTTTTCTCGCGACGACAGGTGTGATACAGACGTGACGCGGCTTTTCTCCACGCGAGTCGCCGAGTTCTCTCGAGGGTAACTCATATCGCCGCCGCCGCCGTCGTCGTCCGTGCAAGTTCGCACAAGAGTCCGGATTCCACTTCTTGTTCGCCCGACTCGCCCTGCCCCCGGATTCGCACACAAGAGATCGCAAATTGGTAGCGAGCGCGAGCACGAAAGCGCGCGCAATCTCCGCGTGCGAAATCCGGCGGAATGTCGCGAAATAATTTCCAACATTGCGTTACTCTCTATTTAATGCCAACCCCCGCGCGTTGTCGCACAATCTCTTTCTCATTACTGGCGTTAAATGAAACCCCATTAATACAGCAGATTGCCGCTACCATCGTTTAATTAAATTTCGAAATTACTACGAATATAAAGACGGAATTAAAGCAAAATCATTGAAAGCCATATGTCAAACGCGCTCTCGTTCCGCCTGCGCGTGCGTGTGCGTGCGAAAATGTCCACGATTCCAATTAACTTTGAACAGACCGATCGCATCATACTCACGCGTTCAAATTATTATTATTTCGGCGCGGAGATTATTGCCAATAATTATTATCATAACTTTTGCACTTACCTCGCGGTATAACCGTAGGCGTAATATAATTCGGAATCTTTGGCATATTTTAATTGATTCATTATGGTGTCGCGTGCGCACGAAGTAATATAATGTACGGATTCTGTTTACTCGTGCAATGTTACGGAATATAAACCTCATTACATGCAATATTAAACTTTACAGTCCCGAAGAACGCTGTAGGGTGAACCGTTTGTTAACGCGAGCATTGGAGTAATATATGCTCGTGCATTCGCGCCGGTATCTCACTTTCAGCGCGCAGACATAGTTGCAAACGTATCTCGATAATCGTCAGGTTGTAATAATGTCTGCGAGGATGACCAGCGGGGATTCCATAATTCATAACGGTGGACACGCTCGACCGACTATTGACTTTTGCGATCGCGATGCTTAGTAGAGCGAATGAACCGGTGAACATTCGAAGGAGAGTGTCGATTTCCGGTTGGTCGTAGAGCAAACTCGAGTCGTGCGATATGCAAAAGCGGGCCAGTGCGACAGCTTGCTGCCGTGTTGCGTGCCGAGACTCGTATCTACAATATACGGAGTAAACGTGGCGAGTAAGTTGTGTGTAGAAGAAGAAATAACTTATTTTTTCATTTATTTCATGAGTAGAAGGAATACTTGTGGTGTGAGGAACTAGAGTATGGAAGAGGAGACGAAGTAAATTATTCTTATTTCTTACTTCAACTTACACGCCAGGCTTTACATTAGTAAACGACGTTAGTAACATCGATGGCGGAAACCGCAAAATTACCACACAACGAATACGACTCATTTACGCCGTGCTGTACACACGGGGCTCCATGAAATTTAATTGAATATACATGTCCCATTTTCTAAACGCGACTGTACATTTTCGTTAATGTCTTGCGCACCGCGCAAATGAGAGTTCTTGCGCGAGGAAAAACAAGCAAATTGAAAAAGAAAAACAGAGATCGAAAAAAGAGAGAGAGAGACCGAAAAAGCTCGCGCACGATCATTGTCACTTAAATCCCGTACCGTAGAACGTCGCGAGTTCATAATGCTCGCGTTGATGCTTTATACGGCCGCTTAAGCTCGAAGCACAACTGAAAAGAGACAGATATATTTTTTTTACCGTTGAACTCCAGCCGCCATTGTTCCACTTTGACAACGTTTATTCCTCGAGATAACGTGACATAATTCATATATTTAAAAAAATACAAGAGAGTGCCTCGTATTGAAAATAAAGAAAAAAGAAGGAGGACAGGGAAAATACGAGGTGAAAAACGAATTTTCTCGCCGGCAGGCAAAGCCCATTTTCATGTGTATCTGTGCGTATAAATAATCGCTCGTTGGGTGTGCTTGCGCGCGCTTGCGATTATGGTTCTCGCGGCAAGAAAAGGATGATTAATGTAACGCCGCAACGACGGACACGTCATTCTTCCCCGATAATTGTCTAGAACGAATTGGCAATATCGCGTTGGTTAGCAGGGCGCCAGCTTTTATCGATCGCCCGCGATAAATACTAGCGTAGGATATTACCCGTTCGCACGTTTCACGACGCTAATTTACGACGCGGAGCTATTAGCTCATTACTAAATTCCGCCGTGACACGTAGCGGACGGGAGAAAAAAAACTGAGCCTGACTTTCGCGTGACTGAAAATTACTGCTACGATCGAGCGGACTTTTTGCGGCGCGATGGAGAAAGAGAGGGGGTTGGGTGTCCTTTATGCGACAGCCTCCACGGTCTGTTCCCTTCAATCTTTCGCGAAGAGAGAAATGCAGCAGTTAATGTTAATCGAATCCCTTTAATTTATTCATGAATGACGTGCATAATGGCGTTTACCTGTACGTTCATAAATTAATGGATTTCAGAAAGAGAGCTTTCCACGTCGTCGGTCGCAGCGAAAAGAGTATAGCACTCGATGGAAGTCTGCGCGAGATATTCAAACGTTCGCTTCGGCAAAGTGCCGCGATTAAAATCCTGGGAGTCTCGCCAGCGTGTAAAAACCACGTCTCGCGTCAATCTCCATCTTATTTCTAATTTATCGTTCCTCGAGATACGTTAATTTGAGGATAAGCGACTTCGTGCTATTCCCGGCTCTTCCGCGGCCGCAGATGCTGGGCCGGGACAAGAAAGACGGCAGCCAGAAACAGGCATCATTAAAAACACGAAGCATTAACGATACTTCGGCTTGTCCGGCCGCCTCACTAATAAAGCGCAAGGAGACGTTTCTGGTTCTGGAGAGAAGGGAAAAAAGAAGCGAGTGAGCGAGAAAGAAAGAGAGGGAGATAGAGAGGGATAGCATGGAGAGAAGAGAAGCGGAAACGCGGAGGAGCCACGCGGATGGAATTTACTGCTCGCGTCGGGAAGTATTCTAGGGGGGTTGCTTCCACGCTGTTGGGTAGCAGAAAGTGGAAGCCGGCGCCTAGGCGGTTTATTTCAATGTCTGCTTCGGGCTCTTACAGCGGCACGACTCCTTACGTCGTGACCCTGCCGCCTGTCCTGAAAATTGCCTTCCACCGATAGCGTATGCGCATCCGTCTTGACGCCTCGATCCCTCTTCGCTTTTGCAAACCGCACAGACAAGCGCACGCTGTGCGACCGTTCCGCTTCGCAGAGTACGTATTTAGACGGGACAGAAGCGAAATTGTACGTTACACGATCGATACGTTTATCGCGGTCGGATTCTGACTCGCGCTTTTGTCAAAACAGTTAAGATTCCGCGGAGCGATTACAGAGCAGCATCTCCATTTGCGCAGCAAAGTGTACCGGTGCTTGGGGACTGAGCAACGCGAGGCTCAAATAAAGTGCTAATTACCACGCTGGTCGATACCGAAGGACGAGCGAACAAATTTATTCCGAAGTGTTATCAAAGTTTCAAAAGGACGTCTGCAAGTACCCCGAATGCCGATATTTAAATATCGCTCGTAGTTTATTCTTGCGTTTATTCTTCGACGATCGAGATCAAGGCCTCGTCCTCTTATAGATGAAAGAAACAAATTGGTAAGAAACTTCTAATGCCGGCGGATGTTCGCCGGGCGATCGAACGCAATTAAGCGGCATCAAAGCGGCGAGAAAGAGGAAGAAACGTTGAAAATAGTGACAAGTTGGAAAGGAAACGGTGGATGTGCCGATCGATGCTTACGAGGGAAGCCTTAAAGGAAACTTTCGGTGCGGAATTAGGATGGAGGTTTCCGAGTATTCTGTGACTTTTATCGGGACACTTTCATCAAGACTAAAATATCGAAGTTGCGGCACCCCTAAGCTTCTCTCACCAAAGTCGTTTCTTACGTTTCATCTTCTTACGCGGTCGAGAGAAAAGTTCACAACGAGCCAGACGAGGAACTCTGTACCTCTACGACGCGTAATCACGCATTGTTGTCTCGACAATTTCTCGAATAATTATACACGATACAAAATCGGCTGCGAGAACGAGCCTTTCAGCATGTTTTCATAAAAAGTATCGCAAATAAAAAATCCATTTTGACGTAATATCGAGAGAATTTTCATCTCAAAATAACGTAGCGATTTTTCGTCAGTTTTTGCTGAGTCGCTGTAATTTTGCAGTATAACGCGAAAGAGACAGCTCCTGAAAAAATAGCACGTTGTTTTGGACACGCTATTCATGTTAAATTGTTAATATCAACATATTTTCCTTTTCGCGAAACGGCATTTTCCTGCAATTTTCACCAAATCGGAATAAATTTTGCAATGTGACGCGAGAGGCAGTTAAAAGTCTTAAAAGCGACGGTTTTTATACGCGCTATAGTTGTTAAATCGTCAATTCCGATGCATTTCCCATTCGCTGCAAAAGAGGGCACTAGGGCTACTTACGATTGTTCAACGAAATCTATTGTGACAAAACAATTGCAAACGTAGAGCAATAGTCTTTAATATCAGGACAATGCTGGACGCGGACAGGAGACGGGTTGAAAGTAATCTGCATGAATAAAAGTACTCGTCGAGGGCCATTACGACTTTAACGAGACATTTTCGTAGGACAAAGGAATTTTTTATTCAGTCTCTCGCTCATATCGAGACTATTGTCGGAGAAGACAATTACGTCCTTCCTTACCTTGGGCGAATTTTCGCAGGGCGCGACATTGAGCATCGACACGCCGTAGGGTATTCTTTTCGATTTTTTCGCATTGTCCCTTGACGACGATTGTCTCGTAATTTCGCCGACAGCAAAAGTTAAAACGTTCTCGCGGAAAAATCGCATTCTCGCGCAGCTAGTACAAGCGGGGCGATTAATAGCGGAGGGAGAATGGAGAGGGACGAGGACGAGACAAATCCTAGTTAAAGCGTCCTCAAGGCATTATCCTTATGCAGGGCACCGACCGCCAGACTGAACCGTTCCCTCTAGCTTCACCAATTTCGGTGAGTAAATATTTCTTTCTTCCAATTATCTTTCCTCTCGCGTCGCGCAGCGTCGGCGACGCGTCTGGTCTGGTCTCTTCTCGGTAGAAGATGCGCCGTAAAATACTAGCAACGCCGTCGTCTCTTCGCTTTTCTCGCTCTTTAGTTCTTCTTCCTCCTTTCCCTCCTCTCTCTCTCTTTCTCTCTCTCCCAGCTTTGTATTCATTACGGAATCTCGTCAAGTCTTAACCTAAACAAATTGCCGAGCCGGGCTACTTCATGGTCGCTATTTGCGCGCCTACGTTCCGCCTGTGCATTCGCGAATGCACACGGGATAGTAAATACAGTCAGGGGAAAGACCGCTCCCTCGTTAAAGCCGGAAAATTGGCAACAGGAGTTCTGTCGCCGTCACGAGACTCGTTGCCGCTCGTTCATCTCCGCTTTTGTGGTGCCTCGTCCGAAGAATCCGCGTCGAAGTAGCGGTCGTTTGTAAATAATGCGCTGATGGTAATACGCTCCTTGCGAATTTGTCAACGATACCACCGCATATATCGTGTGGCACGAATTAATCGGATATTAGGTAAATATTTGCCACCACGACCTTATCTTTTTATCACGTTTAAATTCATATCTAACATAATATGCTATAAGAGAAAGAGATTTGCGTAACATTTCATTTTTGTCTGTGAGAATTTGATTAGATATTAATATATCGTGTCATTTTATGAAGAGACATAAATCAAAGATTAATAATAATATATTTTTCAAGTTTCTTTGTATATTTCTCAGGACTAGTAAAAATATACTTCCAAGTTTCTTTTGAATTTTTCTTGGTTTCTCAAAGTTTGATCAGATATTGATGTATTATATAAGCTTCATTACTTTACTAAGAAATATGAATTAAAGACTAATAATAATATATCTTTAATAAAAATACTTCTCGAATTTTTGTTAAATGTCTCTCGTGTGTAAAGACGATAGTAATATGAACGACATAATTCCAAATTTTATTCGAAAGCAAGTAGTCACTGGATCGACGTAGACAGAGTCCACTTTATCCTGCATGGCTTTCAGCTTTCAGGAAAAGTTCAGCTCGTAATTTTCCAGCTAATCTCCCACGAACGTTTGCTAGCGGTTCGTTCTCGCCGGGTTTGTTTTGCAAATAGCGCGCGCACGAGGCGAGTCATGCCTGTGAGAGATGAATTCGTCCCAACTTATAACTTCCTGAAATCAGGAGCTTTTTGCGACAACAACCGCGGCCACACCTTCTCATGCATATTCGCGACTTGCTTTATGGAGAGACGCGCCTTATGACTGCGCGTATGCGTACATGCGTAAATCCCCGACCGTGTCTCGGACCAAAGCCGCACGCACTATTAATTTACCGGAAACGGTACGGTACGACGCTTACCACCGCTGGAAGTACCGCGCGTCCTTATTGCCAGTGTTAAGCGGTTTATATCGACTAACGTACGATGTAGTTTGTAAACGTGAAATTACGACACTGAACCACGAAACACGGAAAAACGAAAATGTCGAAATCGTCATGACTAAGTGGAGAGAATCATCGTTCGCGAGATATGACATCGTGTGTAGCGTGACAGCTTATATCGCATAAATTTTTTGATGATATGGGCATAAAAACTGTTCGGAAATATTTTCAGAGTACATAATCGAACAAATCTCACCACGCGCATGCGCGCGACAGACACTTGAAAAATTATCTCAAATCCTATTTATGCTTATTACGAAATAGAAAGGCCGCAACGAGAGAACGAAGCGGCTTTTGATTGATTTTTAAGCGAGACAGAGACGCAGGGAGAGAGAGAGAGAGAGAGAGAGAGAGACGACGGAGGCAATCGCTACAGCCTCGTATTGGCTTTTCTGCAAAGTTCTCCCCTCAGGAAGGCGCGACAAATTACTGCGAGGCATCGCGAACGTATGTGCCGGCCATTACTGTCGGCGAATTTATGGGGATCCCGAGAAAAATACGGGACAGCGCTGCATCTCCGTGTGAACGGCATGAGAGAGGCAGGTCCTCCGTGCGGGGGCGAATAAGGAGAAAGGCCGGAAAATCCACAATACGCTCGTAACAAACTATGGCTCGCTTCACGAGTGAACGGCGAGGTCCCGGGTTGCGCGCTGCGTGGCCGGCATGAAAACGCGGGCCTCTCTCGCCGCTCTCATGTGTTCTCCCGCGCCTACTTCTCATGCGAGTCGCGCCAGGAGATACGGGCGAGAAGGAAGTAACGCGCATCCATATTTCCGCGCGGCGCCTTCCATCCAGGTGAGACGACGGCAGGAATGAAGAAATGCGCGTGGAAACGGACCGTCGCGGCTTTTTCTCGCGGATTTAGTGAGACATCTCCGGAATTACTGAGTAAACATGTCGTTGGCTGCTGATATATGCATTTGCAAACATAAATATGTACATACACGCGGTTTACATTCGACTCTGGCTGCTCTCAGAAATTCCGAGAAGTTTAAATAATTTCCAAAGTCGCTGAATGTAGAACGTCGCGCGGATCGATCGTTTTAGTAATAGTTCATGCTTCATTTGAATATTCTAGCTAAAGCAGAGAGAGAGAGAGAGAGAGAGAGAGAGAGAGAGAGAGAGACAGAGAGAGAGAGACGTAAAATGGATATTACATTACGGATATTTGATGCCATGTTGGGAAATCACCAAGCTAATATATAACGATCGAAAATCAATATAATTTAAAATAAATAAAATTAAAACAAATATAATTGTGCTGAGATCTCTTTTGCCGCTCAATATCAAATTAATTTTTGTTGAATCAGCTTATTCATTTTTTAATCGTTAATATCAATCGTTTTAATTTTGATTCTATGCGTTCGCATTTAAAATGAATACATTTACATCGAGTAAACCATCCGCAAATCATTATACATTTTATTTAATCGAACGTTGTACCCGTTCAACTACAAATAAAACGTACAGAATTAAACAGTACAGTAGAGTTAAATATACGATATCATTTTAGTTTTGTTTTTGTTAAGGCAAAGCTGGTTAATGTTAATACGCGTTACGATATCCGCTCCTTTGTTACTTTTAATCCGGTCGCTTGTGTCCTCCTCATTGCGGAAACGCAATGTTTTTTCACGCGTCGCGCAAATACTTTTCGCAATATTTACGAGTCCTGGAGAGAACGTTCGACGCCGTTACAACGGAACTCGAACAACGGCGATCACGCTGCAACGTCGCCATCAATTTTTAATTCGCGCTCGCTACAATGAGATTAATTCGTCGACGAGGCGAAATTAGAGTTCATAAGCCGCGGGCCGCGTAGTTAATGGCTAAAACCGTTTGCCGCGCAAAAAGGAGGAAAAAAAGGAGTTTTATCGCTCCCGGAGGATTTAACCCCGACGCTATTTCGACGTAACGGAAACTCCATTATCCGAACGAGTTTCATCCCCTCCTCCCTCCCCCGAATCGTTAATTTTCCCTGCCATCGGCCAAAATTTCGTTCACGCCGAATCCGTCGTGCACTTAAAAAAATACGCGCTCACGGCGGCGGATACGCAGCTGAAGCCTTCGGATTGAATCAAACGATGGATCGAGGCAACGACGTGACAACCACACGAGTGCAGTAAACATCTGGAAACGTCAATTAACGGCTATGTCTATAAGCTCGTTTGCGAAATATAATTAATAACAATAAGTAAATATATAATATATATTATAATACTATATTAATACTAAATATATTTTAGTGTATGTATATATATAAACTAAATAATAAATTTAAAACATTTAAAATGATAAATATATTAAATAATACTAAATGTACTAGATTAGTACAAAGAAGTATGTTATTCACCGAACAGATATCTTTTTTATTTCTTATATATTTTTTCTTTCAGTGTATATACTCGCCATCTTTTATCAAAAGGGTTATTCTGTTTACAAATATTAAGTAAATAAATAAATAATAAAATAACGATCTCGAGTCACCGGCATCGTGATATTTCATTTTTGCAACGTGTGTTTACTACAATTCGCTATTTTCTTTTTGAAAAACTAACGAGATTTCTTGAATGAAGATTCACGAGAAAATTTGGAGGCGGACGAACGGTAGGGTTTATCATAGTGCGAGGATGTGCTACTCGGGACGCCGTTAATACTGTTTTTGGCGTTGAACATGCTAACTAACGTTTCGCGTCGCCGCGTCGTTGTCACTGCGGGTGAGTCGAGCGCGAAGCGGAAGACCCATCCACGTATCGCCGAAATGTACAGCCCATATCGGTATCCGCGGTTTTCGCGCAATTTACGCAGTGGGAACTGACGGATTTACGTCGATAGAGCGCGGTGTCGCCCGACCGCCCGCAGTTTCCCCAATTTCGATCCGCGATGCATCACGACCCTCATGGCCTTTCAAGGATCGCTCTACGATCACAGTGGCGGATAAATATTTATCTCGCGCTGTGCACGATCACCTGTTCCTACAACACTTGCCGTATTACCTCGGTGCATCGTTCTACAATCAGATTTGCGTCGGAAGTGTTCAAACCACTACGATCAGGACTTCTCCACACTTCCACAGTGATCCCCATTTTCCTAAATCTCACAATGGACACAAAATAGTCTCTTTAAGAGTACTAAAATCAAATAAAATATATACACACATTGTAGATCGTTGAAAAGTTTTCACAATTAAATGTGCGTAATAACTATTTTTTAATATTTTTGAATTAATAATGTCTCATTAAATGCCTCTTTTTCCAATTTAAAATCGCGTTTTAAATCCTAAATTCATTATTAGCTTAAGAGAAAAGCTAATATTTAGATTAATTTATATGTTAAATTAATCTATAATACAGAAAAAATCACACCCTTGGTAGAAGCGGGACGGTCTCAACTTTAAAATGATATTGTTGCACGTCGTTATGACTTTTATAGTTATAGTTATAATTATAGATGTATCAATAAGTGACGATAATTGATGGGCTTGACTGAGGGCCAGCAACATCCACCGAAGAAAAAAGGAGATGTCAAATGCGTGACGTGACGTACTACAATGTATTACTCGCGGAGGCAAAGGACCGCATGCTGCCTTTGAAAACGTCAAACCCTTCGTACGGCCGTATCTCGGCCAAAAATTGACATATGAACGTGAAACAAATGCCATTCTCTTTAGCAATTCGCGCGGCACGCGTTTGCACTTGTCGTGTATGCTCTTATCGTGACACGTGTTGACGTGTGTGATTATGACACGAAGTGTATCTGATATATCGTCGTACAGAAATGAATATATTTGGATGTAAAAGAGCCGAAAGTTTTTATCGCGTATAAAATACAAAGTCTTATGTATAAATTTAGGTGCATAAATGTATAGATTCAGAGTGTCTAGATTTAAATACGCGACCACGCACTCGTTTACAACTAGAACTCGTTAAACTGAGTGCTGAATTTTCAATGAAAAACGCATAATAAGTAGATTATGAAGAGACAAAACTTGTTGCTTTACGTATCTATTACTTATAGGAGGTGTTTGGATTTAGGTGTTCGTGAGCAGTCAAAACTCGTTAAATCGAATAGAAAGATCCTGTATCATTTTGCAGAGACTGCCATGGTAATTATTGACTGGTACCCAGTAACAACTCAACATCCGAGACCGATCATAAACTGTCATGTGACAGCCTCTCCTTCTCTCTCTCTCTCTCTGTCTCTCTAGCTATGTGCGTATTGTAGCACGCGCGATTCCAGAATCGTTAATTAAACGCATCGCCGAGCGGGGCGATCGCGTTTCCCGTAATCTCGTGAAATGATTGCGGCCACGGATGCGCACAGCGTCGTCCGCAGCTGGCTGTAATTCAGATCGATCCGTTCTTTCTTGACACCTCGCACCACGACCGGACCGTATCGATAGCCCGGTCGGGTGCGGCGCGTTTACGCAACGGCGGCCGATGGATCGGCGGCGGCATGTACGCCCAATCGGCGGCTTTAGCCCAATTTCGAGGTATGCCCGCGTCCGCGACGACAAGCCCGCGATATCCTCGATAAACCGCGATGGTTTTTCAAGAGAGCTATCCGGGCAGCGGCTGCGGTCGTCTATCCGAAAACGCAAGCGCGCGCGCCAGGTCCTCGAGTTTCCGCGCGCAATAAATCTGCGGCGCGCCGTTAACCCTTCGGGAACATACGTCATGGATTCAATTCCCGAAAGGCTTCTCTCTATCTATTCGCTTGTGACATCGAGAGCGCGTCCTCGCCGCGCCGTATTCTTGACGATCGATCGAAAAGTTTCAAGCGTCGCTCAGGCTAAACCTGATAATTTGTAGGGCGATTTGTTATCCGCTTTGAGCGTGAGATTTTGCCGCGACAGCAAATTTTACAAATAGTTCACTATGAATTCCTCGATCGAGCACTTGGAGGCAAGAACCGGACAATTTCAATTTGTTGAAAAAACAGATTGAATGTACAATCTGTTTATTCACAATCTTAGAGACGATCTAATGAATATCTTATTGTTGCAATTATGTATGTGTGCCAGGCTTGCAAAGATTTGTCGGATCGTCCATGATATGCTTAACGAATGTGTCATTTTACAAACACGGAATCAAATAATTAGCTGAAAGATAATATACAAAGTGGTGCGAATACTTTGATTGAACATGTATGTATTGAGTATGCGCGGTTTTGTTGCCGTTAAAGTAAAAGAAATACGACTAGAAATTCGAAAAACTCTTGCAAGCTCCTAATAAAGACGTGATATGATATTGAATGATAATTATTTTATATCGATGATAATTGATAATTTAATAACTCAGCGATTTAATCTCTCCCGTTACAAATATCACGTTGCGAAACAATGCAATTTATTATGACATTCACGATGATCGTGCACTGATAACGTTCAATTTCCTCGATTTTTATTTATCTACTCGCTATCAAAATAGCCGGATACGTACGCCAGTCACGATGCCGTTCGATAATGTTGAACGTAAAACTCGAACGAAGGGTGCATAATGCAAATCGCTCTATTTAGCTATAATAATATTGTTTGTTCCCGGCAAATGAATTTTCCATGAACGTACGCGCGCGCAGCCGCGCGCCCGTATAAATCACTTGTCTGGGCGCCCAGCACGCCAAAATGCGCATCCCATATCGATAACCGCGGTTCACTGGCACTTACGCAGCGACAGCTGATGAATCTGCCTGCAACGCGCCGCATTCGTCGTGGCCACCGGATATCGATCTTCTATTCAGCTAGTTAAGCCGCCTTTGTGAAATATCGGAAATTAAAGACTTAACGCGTTTAGCGATCAAACGTCGACCACCTCAGATATTCGATAATTAATAACGATATGGTATTTCGCGCCAACACTACTAATACTGGGATAATGTTATTCGCAATATTCGCGAGCACGATGTTTGTGGATTAATTAAGAATAATGACGTTGGGACTGGTGGTGCGACATTTTTGCGACGTGTATCTCTCGGATTACACGGCGCCACGCGCTTTCCAGGAGATTGTCGAGTGTCGCGAGTTTTCGACGAAATATATCTCCTTGATCCTTAAATTCTCTTCACCACTTAAATATGAATTCCTCCGAGGCGAGGACCGTTTAAAATAAAACACTTCATAGAATTGCGTGAAAGTCTCATTACCCGTTTACATACCCTCGAGTAATCTTAATTCAAGAGAAACTCCTTGTTTTTCGTCATATATACACTGAGAGAAAAATATAGTTGCAACTATACTTTCTTGTGATTTTAATCAGAAAAGTAATTAGAAGAACCATTTTTCTAATAATATTTACTAAAACAATGGTTTTTCTAACTATTTTTATGCTTAAAATTACAAAAGAGTATAGTTGACGCCAAAGGCAACTATATTTTTCTCTCAGTGTACATCGAGAAAAAAGAATACTTGAAAATTTATTTGTGGGAGAAAAGTTTCGCAGAAACAACCTCATTTTACTTAAATTAACAATTACTTCACAAGAGCAAATTTTATATCTCACAAATAAATTTTCTAATAAATTTTTCTCAGTGTAAAATGGAGATCCATTTACGCGTCTCTGCATATTCATTCTTCAAAGTGTGCACACTGATAGACAGATCCGCGGTTCACAAAATTAGTTCGTCGGAAATAACACGGCCAGTTTAAAATACGCACCGTGCATAAAGTATGATTCCACTCGGTTTTCATCGCGCCCTCAAATAATAGCCTTCGCGGCCACCATGTAGGTAGAGAAATCCAATTTGCGAATCATGGTCGGCGGTAATAGACATCGGCGCGCTCGGTGCTCTCATAAAGTGAATGGTTCTCATATTGAATCACGCTGGACGCGCATTTTTCGCGAAGTGAGCTCTTCAACACACTGAGAGAATGCAATATTGCACGACTGTAAAGAGATCGTTTGTTTGCTTTCGAGAGGACGCGAGTCGTTATCGCTGTCGCCAGGAAACGGCCACTTTCGGACCCTCGGGGGCGGTATTTCGCAAAAATTCCGGAAGTTCCGGTCGCCGAGCGGGGTAAACCGTCCTCCTCTCCAACGCTCCCTCCACCGCGCCATCCACCCTTCTCTATTGTTCGCGATTATTTTGGTTCGGCTCGCAGGCGCCACCGCAGAGCTGCGCAACGCGAAAATAGGTGTATTTTTTCCGTTATTGTCCCTACCGTTTTTTTTTTTTGACCGTGGTTTTCCCAACTCACCCTTCCTTCCCTCTCCCCCTCTTCGGCTCAGCCCCACCTCCTCCGCCGTAAACGGATAACGTTTTTTCCGTCGGGTGGAGATTTGTTTCCGGAAACAACGACCCGGCACCGTGCACCGATGTTTGAGAAAATAAAAGCATTGGGACACGGGAACGATCAAAGATTGAACCCTGTCGCCGGAAACTATTTGAGTCTCCTCGCGCGAAACGTATTGGCGCTCGACTGAGCCGGTATATTTGCGACAGGCGTGTATATCGGCGAATATTTGCGCTCAGGTAACACGTGAGAAATTTGCGCGCCGCGTTTCATCGTAGCTAATGTGAAACTATCAGATAAACGCGACAGTGTCCGGGAATCATGTTACATGACGATTATTAAAGAACTAAGAAATTAATAACGCGTGACGCGAATGTCCTTGCGAGTCGAAATCGCATTATCTTCGTCGCATATGTCATTTCCCAGCAATTCCGCGTAATATTCATTTTGATCGCACGCGTTAGTCGTTCTCTGAAAACCTCGAGCGCACGTTTTGCTCGTTCTTTCGATTATGTGCCGCAAGTCGACCTGATTGCTTTCGTACATTTAAATCTGAGTTTTTGTTCTAATTATCCCAATGTAAGTTACATAATTAACCGAAGTGAAGAAACCTATTTAGCACCTCATTATTTAATATGTTTTTCTTTGCTTTGCCGTGGAGAAGCAATTTTATCTTCCATATATACTTACTTCCATATATAATTACTTAGAATCTACTATTTTAAGTCATAAAAAAATGTCACAAAAACTGAAGAAATCTTTCAAATTAATTTTCACTAACTGACTAAAAATAACACCTCGATATTTGTTACGGCATAAGCACTGCTGTGTGAGATTTTCAATTTAGATACAACTCCTCTATGAATTTCTTTGTGAGCATACCAGCATGTTATCCCTCGACCCTTGTTATCATGCATGCGTCGTAAAGGGAGTGCCTATTCTCGTCTCCGAGATTTTTGGAGGCGCGGTACATCACACCTAGCTAGAAGGGATCACGAATGGCTCGCGAGCGACGATAGACGAGCGCACGGTTTATATAGAGGGTGGCGTGGGCTCGGCCGGGTAGGTAGGTACGTGAGCCTTAAGTTTATGGGAGGAAGCCCTCTGAGTCTTACCCGTTCAAGAGTAAAGGGTGGCCCGAATAAACCCACGAAGCACCTGAGATATCCTCCTTAAGGTTGATAGGCTATCACGCCGGGACCCTCTCATTGATAAGACGAGCTATGGATTATTCAATCCGCACAATAACGCGAATTGATCGACAATAGCGGGAAAATCGATACGCGCTGCCGTCCCCACCCAACATGACGATACAATGAGCGAATTTCAGCGATAAAGCACGTGACAAAACAATATCAAAATATATCTTGTACGTTGAACTCGGATCTTCCCGTTCTTACACGTTATATTCTTAAGTGAACGTATTTTCTATTTGGTAGTGTTTTCATCAGATCAAATATTTTACGACAACTGACGATATGTGTGTATGTGCGCGCGCCTGAAATCGAAGCACCGTATACCGAATTCAGGAACGATTTGCCGATCTAGAAAGGAACGCTTCGAGTTTCCTATCGGCGATGATCGTTTCGGAGCGAGGGAAGAAGCCGTGCGATAAGAGGACGCACGTCTTTATGTCGGTTCGCGACTCGAATGTTCAGGTCGTCTCGTATTTCTCGCATTTTCGTCGAAGCTTAACCGCAAAAAGTGAAAAGAGAGAGAAAGAGAAGAAAACAGTAGTTAGAAAAGTAGACAGAGAAAGAAAGAGAGCGAGTGAGAGCGCTTTTGGACATAAATTCGTGCGCGACGCGTTGAAAGAACGGATGCTTTTCAGGATGCTTCGAGGAGCCGAGGAGCGGCATTTTCGGTAGAAGCGGTGGTACGGAATAAACTCGAGCGACGTCGTCGCACAGGGAACGAATATGACAATAATGTCCAAGTTTGAGCGGTACCAGGCGACGTAAAAATCAGATTACACGTGGAATCTAGTTGGCAAACTTGCGCGAGTTGGCCGGCGCTCTCTCGTGGACAATATCTTTCCCATTCGTTTCGCGATGACCCTTTCGACTACGTGGGGCGCGTTCCCTCGGCAAGTATCACGAAATGCTCGTCCGTCGACGATGTGTTTTTGGCTTACTTTATTGCCCGGAGGAGGACGACGAGGAGAAGGAGAGAAAGGCGATGCCAGATACCAGATAGTATAACGTCCCGGATAATTGACGCCGAGAGACGGAGGATCCGAGACCGATAACGGGATTGCCGAAAAACATCCCTTAAATGCGCGGAAGAAGGTGGGAAAAGTCATTTATTCTCGACGGTGACGTCGCTCGAACACACACGAGAAATGAGACCGCACAACGATCGCGTAATGGGCCGAGCGCTATTTACGTCGCGAAATTTTGCTAATTAACCGCGCAGCGGTGCCAAAGTTCAAACAACACATCCATCGACAATGACAAATTTGCGGAAACGATTATATCGGACAGTTCCCACAGCTCGGGCTAATTTTGCCACGTCATTCGATAAAATTCAAGACTTCAATTCAGGACTTTAGGAGCGATTGCATTTGATTATTTGATTATTGATTTGCTTATTATTTCAGTCAAAGAGACTTCTCATGGACAATGCTCAACATGTCCCATAATGGCGATCTGTGATTTGCATTGGAAGCATTTTTTTTATGCAAATAGGAGATTGAAGGAGACTAATTAAAGATCGTTTTGCGTAGGCCTGCTTTAATAGCAACGTTGACGAGAACCCAGGAACTGACATGTTGCCGTAACTCGTATCGCCGTAAATTACACCGACAGCACAATTACGAGACGCGTCGTCGCGAATCATCGAGTATTGCGCGATCAAGCAACCGTTCAGAACCCGCCCATTATCCGCCAAGGTTGACCATTCTCCGGTGACAACGATGATTTTCATCAGCTTCGTTTACGACGCGACGGAAAGAAGGACGAAGTACCGGCGATAAGAATTCGCGCGGAGAAACGCTGTCGCGGCTGCTCCCGCTATCGTACCACACGTCAACGAAAGTTTGCTTATCGGGAGACTCGAGCGCGACTCGTTCGTCGCGAAAGGAACCGACGCGTTAACCAAGGAAAATTTCCGCGTTGGTAATGACGCCGAAAGTTACGTCTTGCTTCCCTCACGGAAAGAGGGGAAGAGAAAAGTGAAGGCAAAGACGACGATAGTGTTGACGTTGAAACGATGCAAGATGTAAAAAAAATCGAATATGGAGAGAAAGATAATGTGTCCGCGGGTCATTTCAAAAATACGCTCGAATCGGACAGTGCGACGGGCGTGATGATGTTTATTACATGTAATCGATAAATTCAATTAGTTGATTAGTTAATTAGTACTAATGATCACGTAATTAACATATTAGGCAATTTAAAGCATTCATCGATCGACGTTGATCACATAAAGCGAAATTCGCGCTTTGATATCAGGTTTTACACAGTAGGTTGTAGCGAGAAGTTAAAATTAGCGATCGCATATTAAAACTTCCGTAATGTCGTCAGCTTAATTTAATTCTTCACTTTTTTTCGACGATAATAGGTAATATAAAGTTTCTTCCTCTAAAAGGGAAGAAGCTTTCAGAAGGTTTTAATAAGATAAGTAATAAAAATATCGTGTTGGGGAAGTTTATGACCAGGAGTTGAGAATCATCGGGCAGCGTATTCGTGTATCGATTGTGCAAGTTATTTTTGCCACGTGATCTTCGTGCGTATATTAATGTAATGTTGGGTGATTTTTGCATTATACAGAGAGAAATAGAAATGGGAAGGAACTAAAGCAAAGATTTGTAACGCTTCTCGAAGTTTACGAGAGTGGGACGTGATCCTCGAAAAACACCGGTAAGAGGTTACATCGGGAATGTTTGTTGACGTATCATTTTCCCGGTTTAGCGTGGGACGTAACATAAAAAAAAGAAAAAAAAAACAAACCAGAGGCATTAAACTAGGCGGCGCCGCGGAAATATTACGGAAATATTAAGGTCTCGCAAACGGCGAACGGAGAGGCGAGCAAATAGAAGGAGCTAGAGGGGAAATGGAGAGCGGTGTTTGAAGGACAAGAAAGACGAGGGAGGTTGAAGGACACGCCCGCGCCAAGAGGATGAAGCACAATGAAGACCAGAACAAAGACCCAAGAGCGAGAAAAGAAAATCGGATTAAGGTCCTTTTCGACGTGGTGTCGAATCAACGCGCTCCCGCCGAATGTTGAGATATTCGTTATCAACGACTGGCGCACCGAAAGTACTTCTCCGATGGTGCGCAAAAAATTAACGCGTATGATCATGAGGACTGAAAAACTCGCATCGCCTAATGAAAACACAAGCGAAATGAATATTTCCAGCAAACCTATCACGGAGCGCTTGTGAAGGGTAGAAAGTTCGAATGTGGCATTCGAGAATACGACACGATATTTTTCTCAAACAGTACACTAAATCGATATATCTCTCTGAGCTATCCGACGCATGAAACTTGTCTCGAGTGAGGTATTCTCAGATTTGTATTTAAAAGTAGATATATAAATTGTTCAATTTAATCAGAAGTAGAAATAATGTCACGTATACAGTGGCGTAGCCAGGGAGGGGGCTGCAGTCTCCTCCGAAATTAATTTTCTGGGTTACGCTAAGTGTGAGAAAACTTTTTTCGAATGACTTTTTTTTTGCTCGTCAAAAATAAAAAGTACAGCCTCCCCGAAACTTTTTTCTGACTACGCCATTGCACGTATATCACATGATTCACAACTAAAATCTCAAATCTGGTTCTAAATTGTGATCTGAATTCTAAATTGTGTAAATGTGTAATGTAAGCCTGATGTAGTCTCACGTTAATACTCGTGTTCGCATCTTTGCGTCCATAATGAAAGAAGAAGTCTACGGCACTCGGACGACCTAGTGACGACAATCCGGCGACTGCTCGCAGAAATGAGCGACTGCATCGGTCTAAACGGGATTCTCCGGCTCTCGTAACTTTCGTAATAACGATCAAACGTCTATGTTCGAATATCATCGCGAGAGATCGGAATGTCCCTTCTGCAACCCACTTCGTTTAAGACTCGATTCGAGAGGGAGAGAGAGAGAGAGAAGCGTGAACGAGAGTCTCAGAGAAAACTGAGCGATCGGAGTCGGGAGTTGCCAAGTCGGATAATGGCGAAGTTATGGCAGCAGTGACTAGGGAACTCCTGTACATCGTGAACGACCATGCTAACGATCCCTTAAGCCGCAGACGATCACCATTCGAAGTCCCCGCGCGCGAATTTCCTTGCCGGGGACGGCAACAATGAGAAAAAAGATCGCCAGCGCGATCAAGTAGATCTTTCCGGAATTTTTCGCAGCTGGCGAGACACAACGCGAGACTCTCCGATAAGCGAATGAAGCTCGTTTGCCAATCACGCGGAAGTTGTAAACACCGTTGCGCGACAAGGCTGATAAAGAAAGACATTTAACAGCGTACAGAAGGAGCGTACAGAATGAAGCTGGATCAACACGGTGATCGGCATCGGCAATATGATTTTTCAGGGAGTCGACTCAGGAACTACTGGATATTTGAAGTCTGATTGAAAAAGTAATGCATACAATGAGATTTCGTGAGAAAAGTCAACTCGGACTATTTTACGACATAAAAAAACGAGAAATAAGAATAAATATTTCCACGAGCGATATTTCGTTATTACATTATCTTCCTTCACTTTTCACTCCATATTTTTATTTCTTATCTTTCCAGATATTAATTAATATTGACATGAAATTTGCGATGAATCGAACTTGCAGATACTATACGGGGAAAACGTGTAATTGGGTAAATTAAATTTCTGGTGAAATATGACCGAAGCAGAAAATTCCGGTTGAAGTTATCAAAATTCCGGTTGAAGTTATCAAAATTCTATTTGAGTCAAACTTGTTAACTCGAACAGAATTCTGTAACTTTTTAACCGGAATTTCCTCGTTCGTTCACATGCCAGACACTCGGTTTAATCCAACCAAACTCTTTCTTCCGTATAGATTATCGCATATTTTTAAGAGCGTCAGTTACTGCTGAAATTGACCGGCTATAATTTGACTTCTCTTT
Organism: Odontomachus brunneus; assembly: GCF_010583005.1. Lineage (NCBI taxonomy): Eukaryota > Metazoa > Arthropoda > Insecta > Hymenoptera > Formicidae > Odontomachus > Odontomachus brunneus. The sequence goes on from NW_022639497.1 coordinate 440,973, forward strand.
TCACGAACAAAATTCAAGAAATTTATTCCTCGAGATACGAACGAGCGCGAGGATGGGCCAACGTATTCCGTACGTAAATCGATCTCTCGTCGTACTCCGCAAACATTCTCGCGAGATTATCGCAAAGCTTCAAATAACGGAGAACAAAGATCCCATTTGGCGCAAACGCTCGTAGGTAATCTCGCTTTCCCGAATTTTCTTTCCCCCCTAAACGTTGCGTGTGGCGCCGTTTCTGCTTGCTTTTCACATTTTCTTCCTAGTTTACGTCGCGCGGCAAAGCGAAATCCCGAGCACTGTGACGTAAGTACCTCGGTAAACTACGCGATTATAACCGAGAATGTCTTGAAATAAAAACGACTATTCTGCGCGCGTGTGCGAACACGTCCGCAAATTACCTCTCGCGTTGAAAATTGATTCGAGGTTCTCGCGTGATTTATCGCCTTCAAATGAACGACCGGCTATCGGCCGATCGCGACTTGGCCGTAGAAAAGCTCCCGCCGCCCGTTTCCCCGCTGTTCTAATTTATTATGACTGAATAGATAGGTCAACGGGCTTCCGTGCTGGCGTGCCGAGAGCGCGAACGGATGGAGACAACGGTCCGGAAGTGGTTTATCGAATTATCCGATCGTCGTAGCGGCAAGTCGAATCGCTGATGTAAGATCGGAGGCAATTCGCGTTCGCGCGCGACGGAACGCTGACAAGCGCATCATCATCTGTAAGAAACGGCAGACTTGTTTGACGATACAATGTTCGCATTCTGATATTTGAAGATTTCATTTGCGCAATAAACCCTGGAGAATGTAGGAAATATACGGAATGTGAATCCTATCTAATTTTCTCCTGTCTAATCTCTTAAAAGGAGATTCTATTTTATATAGACTGAGGGAAAAATGCTCGATTTAATGAGACTTTGCTCGAATGAATAAAATTCGTTCAAACAAACGTTTAATCAATTGAACGAATTATATGGTTACTGTGATGAATTACATATCAACTGATTTAACAATTGCGATCTGGTAGATAACTGTATCAATGAAATTTATTGTTGCGTTAACGCGTAATTTGTTCCATGGATGCAATATTTTTTCGAAAGCGGGTGACCGTCGATTTTATCGATCGAACTGTCTTTTTCCTCGGGAAAAAAATAGGTGTTTATTAATTTTTTCAAAAAAAATAATTTAAAAAACGTAAAATTTCGACCATATTATTTACCAGTGTTTTAAGTATAAAAAATCTTATTATCTAAAATAAATGGAAATTCCATCATCCAGGTTTTTTTACTGAGCGCGATGTCGCCTATCTAAATTAGAACTTGACTAAAAATCAACATTTAGGTCAAATCTCTCTCTTTCTCTTTCTAAAAATTGTTGTATTTTTTTTTTGTTTCTTCACGCGTCTTTAAATGATTGTCGTTTAGAGCAAAGATTCCAGATTTGTCGAATTCTCTGTATGAATTTCTCGAGTACATCTACGCACAGATAGTTTTGATAAAAGGAAAAAGAAAAGACGAAAAAAATACCGTAAACGAATTCGTAACTCGGCAAAGATAGTGTAACGTTGGATGCGAACGATGAAAATTGCTGACGAACGCAACGTACGATATCAAAGCCGATATCAACTGCCCAAACGAGGGATTCCCCGATGGCCGAGCAGCCATAGAGTATATAGTTTACACTGACCGCCATGAAAATTTCCCACGGGAACCGGCGTAAAGTACGCATCGTCGTTGCTGTATGACCACCCGATATACGGCACGGGGCTGCTCGCACCGCTTCCAATTTATGCCGCGAAATATAACATGTGTTTCTATGTGCAATCTGCCGGGATTTCGGAATTCGACTGAACGATGGCGGGATGTACGCGAGATGTACGCGCCGGTAATCATCGGTAGTCATACGCCAGCTACTTACACGAGACGACGTGCGGGAGAAAACACGTGTAACCAATTAAAAAAAAAAAAAACAAAAAGAGAGAAAAAAAGAACGATTTGTCATTTTTCCGAATAAAAAATGCGGGCTTCGCTCGAGAATATGGAGTATCGTGAAAAACGAGCTGTCTTGTTTATCACCCTGCGCGATATTCAATTGATATTAGCGACGTACGATGATTTAAGAACTCGCGCGGGCACCGAATCGACCGAATCGCGTGGAAACGTTAATTGCCAATCCGTGATTTCGCTTATAATCAAACGCGCACGCACAAAAGGCATGTCCGCGACAGCTGATTCGCGCTTGGTTTTTTCACCAAGTCGCCCGAATCAATCGGAAACGCGGAGGACCTCGATCATACGTTGATGACGCGCTTAATTTTTCATCTCGGATCTGTGGCTAGCGGACCGTGCGCGGAAACCCCCGGAAAAGCTGATACCGCGTGGCCAGGGATATCAGACAAAATCCCATTAGTTCGAATTAAATGCGCCACGCGCGCGAGTGCACTCGTTGCATGCACTACGGTGGCGCACAGTCATCGCCGATTGGCGAATATACGACGCTGGAACGGAGGGGTGGTGAAACGATCCACATTTTACGGTTAAAGCGGCGAGCAGACTCTGCGGGGTTATCAACGTGTTAAACTACGTAATTCCACGCGAGGCATAAACTTAATGCTTCGGCCCCTTTTCCCGGGCGGGAGTGCTCGCGCGCGGCGAGTATGACAAACTATATACACAATTTGCATGTAAATGCCGGGCCGGTACAAATTTTTTTCAACCGTCGTCCCACCGTTACAACTGAAATACGAGCCGCGCGAAATCCAGGCGACGTGAAATCTTCAGGGTCATGCTAATTTGCGACGTTAATATTAATCTCGCCGCCGGGGCAGGCAGATTAAAGCGCGCCCCGACTTAAATTAACCTTAGTACGCGCCGCCGCCGCTCATACTCGTCGGACGTTAGTGCCATTTTGAGCGACACAGAAGGCTCTTCTCTCCCTTTTTCTCTTTGATGTCTCTTTGAGCCCCGAGTCATCGCCATGCAAATAATGAAAGAATCTCGATGCGAAGGTAACTGTGCGAGATGATGAAATTTAATTCCGATGACGACGACAGATAGCAAGTGGAGTCAAGAGAAGCTCTTCCGGGTCGCTCGCTCTCGGCTCTTATCAGTCTCTTATTATCGATCATCGACTGAATTAACCGCTATACTTCTCCAATTACAAGAATTACAATTGTTGCTGCAGACAAGAACGTCGGAAATTGTCGAATTGTGAGCAGCTGTTAACAAAATCGCGGTTGCCTCTAAGGTCCGTATCAGTAACTGTCATTTGAAACTCCTCTCAAACTCAGACTTGAGTTCAGAGTCAAGTGAAAGCTTTCCAGTTGAATCGTGATTGCAGATATATCATATTACATGTATATCATTCAATTGAAAAATTTGTATCTATAAAAATATGAAAATTTGTATTTGAATAAAAATTTGAGTATTTTACATGAGACGGGTTTTTCAAGTGACAACTATTGAGATACGGCCCTAAATGTCTTTCCCGAAACAATGTTCTCGCTCGCTCGTTCATCTTCTGTTGCCAACTTTCTTGTTTCATTCGTAACAGTCGAGAGAGACGAGAGATTCCTCGTAAAAATTCAATTAGCGTGTTTCGAGGCCGGCGATTTCAGCCGTGAGCCGTGCATAGCTGATCGCTTCAAAGTTCTCGCGGTATGTTTCACGGAGGATGGCCGCGCGGTTATCAACGCGCTACTAAACTACGTATAATCCGGCGCGAGCTTAATGCCCTGCGACCTCGCCCCGCGCACGTGAGCTTCCACCCGTGCACGATCCGGCCGCGCTTCACCCCCTCTGGGTACCTATAACCCAGTTTATAGGTGCATGACGGGACATGCTCGTACATTTATGTCTCCGTATGGTACCACAATCGGAGGGAACAGCGCCGGATAATCGCGCGTGCTTTCGCGAAACTTCTCGTGGGAAATTCCCGAAACTCAAGCAGAGGTTATCGCGAGGAAGGAAAGCGTATATCGATGCCGCCGGGGGCTGAGCTTGCCTCCCCGTGTGTGTCTCTGTTCGACTGTGTGTCGCTTGTCGGTGGCACGTCTGCTGGCGCCGGTGTTGGCTACCGCCGTGTGTCCCGCTTGCTCGCGCGCGACGATACGTATCTTACGAGTTTTACACGGTATCGCGCGTATCCTCCACGGTAACGTAGGATTACGGGGGTTTATTCGCGAATCGGGTCGCTTTGGCGTCGGCAGACCGCACTGCCGCGGACGGACAAACAAACTTTATCACTTTCTCCCGTGTTCGGGGCGACATAGTGGATGCGAAACTCGCTTCGAGTAATTGGCACAGTCGACGCGCCACTCAGACGAGATATGGTAAAAGTTCCAGCTAATCAACGACATGTCGCGGATTTGCGACTAATTTTAAATGCAAATCGGATCCCCGTTCCCGAAACTCGCGCGGATATCAGCGCAGCCACGTATTTGCGCGGCGACGAGAGCGACGGCGCGTAAAGTTCCTTAAAAGTTCGCAGCATCGTCGTCGGGCTTTATCGCACGCGGAAATTTCAAAATTTACGTCGCTTCCAGAGCGGGCGGATCCACGCGGATGCGCAATCGGATCGCTCGCGACGCGAGGGCTCATCCTGCACGCGTCTAAAATAAACGAGCGGATCGCGAATGAAGCGAATGAAGGAGAGTGGCGAGTGCAGCTGACTGAAGAGATACGAACGGGAACTCGAGAGGCGCAACGAAAGAGAGAAAGAGAGAGAGCCCAAACCTTGTTAAATCGTAGCGTCGAGGCTTGTAGCGGCGCATCGTGCGAAACGGCGCCGTGTGTACACGCGATTGATCGGAGCCTGATGTTATTTTTCCGGCGAGCTTCCCGAACGCTATCCCGGGAGTGCTGCACCGAGTTTGAATCGCTACGTTCGTACACGCGCGCGCGGGGATGAATTCCCGCGGGCAATTTCTTCGCCTGGAAAACACCACGCACGGCGGAGAGAGCAGATGCCGGGGCCATCTCGTGGAAAAACGATTCGCGCGCGACGCCGGCGCGGAAATTGCGTGTACGACGACGGCGGAATCGAGTTGTAACGCCGGATTGGCGCGTTGTAACGCGAAATATTTAATCGACATCGAGGACGGAACTTCGTCGCGCGTGTTATCCCGCCCCGCCTGGGATATCGCGCCGCGCCGCGCAGCGCAATATACGCCGGCGCCCTTTGCGCCGTTTTGCGGTGTAACGTCATTGCGTCCCATCGCTAGACGACGATGCACGGAAATATTATGCCGCGCCGTGTGGCATAAAAGCGAGATGTATTCCCGCGTTACGTATATTTCCCTTTGGTTCGCGCAATTAGCGAAAAATTGCCGGGATCCAATCTGCGTCTGGTATGAAAGTTTTAAACGGCCGATCGAGAGCTTTCTCTGTCCGATGGGGTGATGTGTATCAATCGATGGTGGTTATCGAAAGCAAAAGCGCTCAAGCAAATAAAAAAAATTTCCCTACTGCGTCCAGTGTATGTCGCGCGCTGTTCGTGGAAACGATCCCCCGACGAGCGGCTATTAAAGAGCAATAGAACTTCATTCGCGAGGACTATTGTCGCCTACGTTTGCTCTTCTTATCCATTTTCGCGTAAAAATAAAAGATTCTTTGAAATTTTTTTGCTAGCTGTAGACAAAATTCATCATTATAAAATTAATATTTCACTGCAACAGACATATTGTACACGATTGTCGTTGCAACAACAATGAGACCGATTTTTTGTGGTTTTTGTTATTTTTTCTTAGCTCTAAAGAAATTACCAATACGAAATTTCACTGCAAAGACGTACAATTGTCGTACGATTAACGGCGCGCTTTCACGGGCGCGATTGCGTCGACGTAAAAATTACGAGATGCACGCTTCGAGAGAAAATCTATGCTCGGTAACGCCTAACGCTGGCACCGCCGATCGTTTATTCGAAGGTGAAATACTACCTCGGCTCGACTTTCCGACGAATCGAACACCCGTTAGCAAGATGATGGGTTTTTCACCCTTAGTTCTCCAGCCGAGAACCCTATTTACCGTTCTCCATCTCTTCTTCCCTTCCTCCCCGCGACAAGAATAATTGTATTCAGCGGGGATCAGTTTTAAGCGGTACGTCCGCGCCTTGCTTTATAGCGACCGCGAGACGAAAACTTTCCGATCTAATACGATATTTCCTCTTGGGATTCCACGGGTATTTGCACTTTCACGAACTTGTCTAAATGCCCGAAAGCCAACGGAGAGACACGAGCGCGTTTAGCAACTGCAGCAGCAACTTTGCATCCCCTTTTTCACTCACCATAAAGAGATTAATAGTAATGAAATTACATTCGCATTGAGAATCGGCGTGATATAAATAAATTCCCGTTCTCCAACACGAAATTTACAGTACGATCCGCGCGATTAAAAAACGCAATTAAAAAAAAAATAAAACACGATTCGTTATCGCCGTAATGACACGCGAGATATACCGCGGGGCGAATTTTCCCGCTTGCGCATTAATTAAGCGCGACGTCCGCATCTACCTGTTTGCGATCCGGCAATTAACTTCGTAACAGGGCAAATAATGAGGAGCGGCGGAGACGACGCGATAGGGCCCCGCGGCAGTCGTGTGATTTATAACTCGAATTATTAACTTCGGCGCGTAAGCTCCTTGAGTTCGCGCATAATCCATCCGGGAGGACATAGTCGGTTTACAAGGCGCAATATCTCCGATTTTAGTACTCCGGCCTGAACCGCCTGAGTCGAGAATAACAATCCGAGAATAGATAGACGGCGGATATATGGATTATACGAGAGAATTATACGACTTCTCCGTAACGTCGCCGGCTTAATGCAGAAACGACGGAGCCAAGTTACGCGGGTAGGAGTTCCTGAGAATCGCGGACCGATATTTACTCTTTCTCTCGTCTCACTCGGTTCCTCTCCCTTCCTCTCCCTGTCTCTTTTTCGCGAAAGTAAATCTCGTTTCATCCGTTAACTCGAGTCGCAGGACGCGCCGTGAAACACCTTACGTGATACGGATTAGCGTATAATTCATCGGACGAACTTCTCTTAATGTAAAGATGTTACACGGAGAGAAAAATCTCACTCGATCTCGGTACAAACCGCCGCGAATTGTACGGCGGAATAACGCAATCGTATGAGATATACAACGTGTGAAAATTATACACAAAATGGGAAATTCTTGGCGAGCGAAGCAGCGGACGAAGGAGGGTGAGTTTCGCGAAAAGATCTCGGTATATGTAGCGGGAAGTGCTTCCGGACAATACCTCTAATTCAGTTTATTAGACGTATCCAATTAAGAGCACGGCGCGGCAGATCAGGAATTATGTGATTTCTGAAATCGTGTAAATGCAATAATGCAGCGTTACCACCGCCGTGGTGCAGTGTGCGTCACAGTGCGACGCTCAAAGTGTAATTTATCCCGTGTATATCTTGTATATGCGCATTTCTTCCCGTTAGTCGTCATAAACAAGTCTCGTATGAGCGAATATTCCACATTTGGAAATTGCCTTACGATATTCCGGAGCTAATTACTTGGCCCCGCTTCAAACCGAATCTCAAATTTGCCAGAGTATTAACACTGGAGTCAGCACGAGTCCGCGCTAATGCTCGACAGACACAAATAAATATAATACAATCGCTCCGTCGTGAGAATCAGCATGGACAACAAGTAATATAAGTACACACAGAAAAAATACATACTGCATTCAAATCAATGTTACTTGCTTCAAATATTCCTAAGTTTATTTATCCGCGAGTGTTCATCATACTCTCTAAATTTGTTGGAGCAAAATTTCACTCAAAAAATAGAGTGACAACCGAATCAGTCGAATTTTGTCTGCGTATATGAAAAGTGTAAGGTAAACGAAGACGACGCGCTGTCTTAATTCTTCCAATCATGAATAAGCCGAGTAAATGATGGTTTAATCCGCTCCATGTATCAGCTTGCCGAAGTGCTGATTGATTCCGGCATTACCAAAGGTCAATCGCTAAATCCACGTTAATCAATCCTAACGTATCTGATCACTAAAACTAAAGTTGTTATCCGCTTCTCCGATGAACGCGCGCGCTTCTACCTTAACGCGGCCGCGGCGATCCACCGCAAAGTACACGCCAATCCATCAGCTTTACGTCAAAGCGTACGCACCGTGTCTTTGATGAATTACGGGCTATGGATCGAGTGACGTCCAAAGACCGCCCGGTCATCAAACACCTGAGGCAATAGTCCATAATAGTCTAACATCACGATGCGCAAACACAATAAGGACTCGCCTCCGATGAGGGCCGTGTGCTGAATTATCTGCGAGTTTGATGTATCTCACATCCAAGACGCGATTACTCACACCGAGCGCAATAATTCCGTGCAGATAACGTATTCTTCGTTTCTCTTCTTTTTTTCTCAGAAGAGGAAGAGACTCATTTTCAAGTGACTTTCGACGAACGAAAAAAAAACACGCTGTATTTTCTCACATTCCTTTTCCGCAAAAGAATCTTTCGTCAGAGATCATATGAGTCGCATTAATACATGAAAAAAAATTTGATTGGATCGACTAAATGTCTGATGAAATATGAATGCGAATCAGAATTCCGGTTGGAAAGTTATCAGAATTCAGTTCAAGTCGACAAAAATTTCTGGTTATCCAGAATTCTCCTTCGAAGTAAAGAGAGAGTTCTACGGAATATTTTACAAATGTGCTCAATCTATCACAAGTGTCATTTTATGAACATAATCTTTTACTTTGACGTATTCCGCAAAAATTTTGGACATACGTTTTCTCACTTCTGATACTATTAATCAAGATGGCTGCGGCGAGGCCCAAAAGCCTTAATAGAATTCTGATAACTTCAACCGGTATCTAATTTGTTTATATTTCACCAGATATTTGGTTAATTCAACTTTTTCCATGTAGATTAATGACCCAATGCGACGATTGTTTAATCCTTATGCTGAATAGGTATTTTCAGCACCTTAATAATAAATAAGAGAATCACTCATGTGCAGAGTCGCGATTTGCATCGGCTGCTGTTCAGACAGTAACTGACGAATATTGTCACTACTGAGTCTCAACAATGTCCTTGCTGTGCTAACTTTTCTTGTCATATGAGTACATATGAAGAAATTTAGAAGTAAGGAGCAAATACAAAGTTGCTAAACGTGCCCGGGGAATGACCTCCTTATTCACTCAAAGGATTAAAAAGATGCATAATGGCTTTTCTGAGAGAAATTCGCACGGACGCTTTTTGCACACGAGTCGCAAATTGGAGGCTCTCGTAGAGCAGCGCGCAAGCGCTTAAAAGCGGAGGAAGAACGGCGGACCAACGCGGAGGAACGGAATTAGGAATATTGGACGCGCATATCGCGCGCCGAAAAACGTACCGCTCGCGTCGGCAATAATTTACGTCGGGACCGATATCGATTGCGCCCCCGTAAAAGAAGGGTCGGCTCCGGGAAAGACCGTTCTTGCTCCTTTTTAACGATCAATCGCGGAGTCTCGCGAGCCGGTAGGAACGATTGGTCCGGCGCTTTGTTGGCAAGTGACCCTATTACCGCGCGAGTCCCTGATAAATTACGGGATGCGATCCCGCGACATCCAAAGATCCAATTCTGAACACGTGGCGCGTGTAATGGCATCGTTCGAAGACCGTGACGGCTCGCGCGGAAGCCGATATATCTGCTGCACATCGATACATACATCGCCGCGGGACAATCCGGAGGTCGCGTTCCGTCGTTGACTATCGTACGAGCCGATAGTCGATAGCTTCTACCCGCCGACCTATGCACCGATATGTACGAAACATACATCGATCCTGGGATTAACACAGCCTTGTATATAGAAATATAAAAACGTGTTGCGCCGTTAATGTCCACCGTTATTCTAATTCGAGTCTCGGTTTGCAGGTCGATTTATATAGGACCGCTCGTATCTATTTTGCTTTCTGTCATCGAATAATTCCTGTGCTTTTATTCGAGATACGTATTTCTAGGAAATCGATTGTGATGATTTATGTATATTTCCGGAATATAAAAGAGTGGCGGATATAACGGATATAGGACATAAAGAATGCATACTTGCTCTTGATCATCGTGTTTAATTATGCATATTTCCTATGTTCCAGGTGAGACATTACTCTAGGACGGGAAAGAGGGGAAGCGTAAATAACTGCCAAGTCTGAGATGAGAGATAGAGATGACACCGAATGAAAGTTTGTAGAATTATTTGTGAACAGCAACAGCAAGTATGTACGTGGTAATCTTTATTATAAATCTTTTGAATTCGCGAAGCCAACTCAACGATTCTCAAACGAAAATTGAGAAAAAATACGTGGACAGAGGTCCGAGTGATCATACTTTATTAACGGATATGATCACTTTTCGTATCGCCAGAGTTGAAGAACCTGACAACGAGTGATCCGATGCAAACTCCTGCGATATTCAATGCGAGGCGCAGGCACCGTCGTTTTCACGTTTCCTGTCAGTAGTGCCGATCGGTATGCGAGTCCGCATCAGCCGGAGAACGCGTCGTCGCGCATATGAACAGTCTTTTTAGCGGGCTCCGGCATTATCCTTCTTCGTGTCGAGCACCCCTCTCACGCACGCGACGCGCATCCTTCGCCCCGCGTTTTCGCGTAGCGGGACGTGCCGCCACGTTCGACGAAATTACGTCTCGCGATAACACGATCGTCAAGACGCCGGCTGTCTTGAAGCGAACTCACTTCGGATGTTCCCTCTACTCGGCGATTATCTGCCGGATGAATCACTCAAGATAGCGCACGCAACTCGAACGAAGGGAATTTTTCTTTGAGAGAATATACGTTAGAAATCATAATACACGCAATCAAATTACAGACGAACAGAAAAGTATTAGTTTGACAAAAAAGGGACCAAAAAAATTTGTAATGTTTTTAATACATGGAGATAGCTGATATGGTTGTCATAACCTGCACATTTTCTATGGTCAGGGCAAAAATTTATGTGAGAGAATTCAAGTTCGATAAATATTGCATTAAAAATTACTCTTGTTATCTATCTATACGGCCTCTTTTTTTCCGTGCGTGTCTCATGGAAGGATCGTGGATTTTTATCAGAATTTCGACGCGGCATTATCACGGTCGCGCGCGTGCATTAGGGTTAATCTTATTTTTGCGCGCGTATGACGTTGCGGCGCGGCTATGATAGAAATTGAGATTCTCGCCACGGGCGCGAACGAGTTTAGTATCGGCGCAGCTGCATACGACATTACGCCCCAGCAGTTCGCTGAGGCCGTGTCTCGTTCAGTTCGTTATCGCAGGGGTGAGATCGGCGCTGTAGCTGCAGAGGTGACGCGCGCACGCGGTTTGTTCATCCGACTATTCACGCGCGGCATACGTTCGCCTGCTGATGCTACGAGCACGGAGGGTCGTCTCAAATAGCATTACATCCATCTTCGTGGCAACTTCCAACTCGAAACGTTGTCTTGTGAATTAGTAGACCTCCCCCGTAGACGTACATCGTGTACGCGACGGCGAGAGACAGCCGGTAGTATAGAGAAACAACGCGTCGCCGCCTGACGCGACGTGAAGCCCGAAATATTCCGAAACGGTTCAACTCGATCCTCTATTGTTTTCTTTTTATTAGCTAAAATAAATACTATCACCATTTTATTTTCACTCGTAGAAAATACAACGACTTTCTCGAAAACGTGCCTTGCCAGACTAGGTTTCGATTTACCGCATGAGGCAGTTTATTTTTCCGCAACAATCACCGATGCGGATTCGGATCTACCACCGTGCGTTTGGTAACAAACGTTTGATAAAAGGTTCGTTGAGAGTTCTTGAAATTTCAAAGTTTGAACATCGTCCATCAAGAAATGAGTGAGTGAGTGAAATAAAAGCCGCAACATGCTTCATCATTTCAGTTTTAGAGCCTCTTTCCCACTCCTACTCACATTCCTACTCCCAAAACTGGCGGACAGGATGCAAATTGATTAGGAATCATCATGCTTTGTCCTAACTCTGACTAGAGGAACTCTAGGTTCGTTCGCCGCAGCTGATGGTACGCTTCGTTGAGTTCCGCTTCATCAAGTTCGTTCCGAAGCTTCACGACTCTGCTTGCTCGCGCAAAAACGATTCGCGGCGCACTAATCACTCCAAAAAATCAAATTTCTCCGCCGTCGCGTCCGCCTTTTCTCGTCCAGTCTCGCGGCCGCAACAGGTTCCGGTTTGTCTCACGCCCGAGCGAGCTTCCGAGCTGTCGCGATTGTTTCGACGCAGAGGCGTGAAGAACGGCTTTGAGAGGCGACGTCAATGGCGTCATCGCGCCCAGCGTCGCTGAAGCCGCACAACGACGGCTCGGCGTCAGCAAAAACCGCCGCGCCACCCGTCGAGGGAGGTGGTTAACACCCCCGCGCGTCGGAGTCTACGGCAGTGATTCCGCCAGTTTCACGCCGCTGAAAAGCCGGTCTTTGCCGATTATCGACATGCTTTCTGCGAGGTTGACCCTTTTCTGACGGACAAGCGTATCTCGAAGCCCCCGCGCGGTGGTGGCGGGTTTACCTTTTCCGCCAGCGAGCCGGATCCGAAAACATTGACACCGTTCAAGCGTGGATCTTTTCAGGGCTGAAAGACCCGGCTTTTGTTCGCGACTGAACATGCGCGCGGTTCCAGTCGCGTGTCACGATCACCGAACTATGCTGAGCATATAATCACGGTGAAACTATCGTTCCTTTCGTTCACAGATTCTTTGATTAGTTGGACTAGTTAGACTGGCACGCGAAACGTCACATCATCACGCGCGTTACTCTCAACAAGTTAAAAAAAAATCGCGCGCTTTGCTCCAATCGTTGTCGCATTATTGCAATGAGTTTATTGCTGCCTGATCGATGCAAATTATTATTTTATGGTGAAATGATGAAGATTACATTTTTAATCATTTAATTAACTAACTCGATAATTACACAGCATAGTTATGGGATAAATATAATGATGAGCTTGACTAAATACGGATTGAGCTTTTAATTGTATTCAAAGCGACACATATCAATATGAATACTTCACAACGTAATATATTATAGCGTCTAGATACTCAGTAATTTATGATAATTCTCATTATACATTCACAGAATAATGAATCATGATTTATAATGAGAAGTTGCACACATACACACACACACACACACACACACACACACACACATTTTAGTTTTTTCAAAATTAATTTTCTTAACGATAAATCTTTTTTTTACATCAAAATCCTATATAATTAAGATTAATTAAATATATCATCGAATTATATATCGTTGCTACGAAAAGAATAGAATAAAATACAATAATACACGTAATCGGATAATTAAACACCATTTTGTTCCTCAACACATATGAGGTGTCTCTTCTGCGAGTTGTCAAAATTATGACAATTATGTACCAATTGCAATAATAAATGCAATAATTACGTCAATTGTCCGGATTTTCGATGATGCACTTTATGCAGCGAATCGCAGTTGCATTCGAAACGTCAGATTGCTCGATGTTGGACTATTCCCAGAATCGGAAATCGCTTTATAGCTACGGGCCGCGCCCACCGCCGTAGATCGAACTCGCGCGCGTTCGATAACAAAGTATACAGCATAATCTATCGTCACGATCGCACACCCTCGAGGGACAGGGGGCGAGCGAGGGGATGAGAGGCGGAAGCGACACGATGAAAAATTGTGGGACGCCCGAATGAGAAATTGGCAGGTGATTTTCTACCTTCGACGCGATAATTCATTTGACTCGCCGGAGATCCTGATGGGGGCGCAATCCCCCGTCCGTCGCGATACCGTCTCTGCGTCTGCGAGAGCGGCTCCGCGGGCGACGCGCTTTATTATGGTAATTTCATTCAACTCCCCGACGTTGATATCCCCAATCCGCGCTCGATTCGCATCGAAATAAGCTTCAATCCGAGTCGGGCGAGGGAGCGAAGGCAAGGACATACGTCGGCATTACGGACTTTCCGGGATCCGCGCGAAGGACGCGCGAGGACAACGTTCCTTCGCGAAATGCGACCGACTACGAAATACCGCCAAGTCCCGTGGCTGGAATTCCAGCCGGTGTCGTAATGATTTATGCGCTCTCGCATAAATCAGTCACGGGGGGCCGACCAAATAGCCGCGTCGTGTTCCTCACCGTAAAGATACTCGCCCGGAACAACAGTCCCTATGTTGCGCACACTGCTGATAACTAATTCAAGTGCAGCTTAATGAAGTACAGCTGTATTAGTAATCTTCTAGGCAAGTGAGAGCCAAGAGAACGTTGATGTTGGAGCGAGTGTTTATTAACGTTGGGAGGATAATAATGTTTGACAGTGTTAACCCGCATATGTTTTTCAGTCTTTGTGACGTACGTAGTGAATCAATCTGTCAAACTGGTTCCCATCTTTAATATTAATATTAATCGATATATTAAGATTTTTAATATTACTATTAATCAACCCTCCTAATTACTCCATATTTGTTTTTGTTCAATTCTAAAGTTGTGAAAGTACAACTAATTGCAGGCAGTGCGGTGACCCCTTGTGATTGACACCGCGAGCTCGCGTCGCTACACTCGAAGGTGTGCCCTAATTAGATATCAAGTTGATATGATAAATTTACGATCCGATGACGCGTGTTACGGCACACACACTTAAATTCACAAATCGGACGTCTAAGTGACACACGGAGCAGACGCCGAGGCGACGGGCACGGCAGAGCCAAAAACGATTTATTATATTAACCATATATCTTTTGCGCGTTCCACATTCGAAGCATGTCTCCCGCCGCAAACACATTTATCAGAGGTACGTCGACACTCATATCGCGCATTTACCCCTCTCGCTGGGCGTGCCGCGCGGAAAATGAACGCGTTCCTACGGTCGCACGGACCCGTACAAAAATGCAATTAAATTTAGCACGCGCGTTCCGTAACACATTCATCGCGAACGCCGCGCGTTTTTAAGACAGTATGTGTGAAAACGCGCATACCGATCTCGCGGCAATACGCGAGACCGTGATCGCGATGATCGATCGTCATCGACCGTTGTTCCCGTGAAAATCGTGTAAAACCGAATTGAAACTATATACTCTCGCGCTGTTAACTCACAAAGGGTGATCACGCACACATCTCGAGTGGGAATTCCCGTGTTACATATTCCCATATTTCTCTCTGTTAAGCGCATAAATTGATTGAGGTTGAAAAAAACTTGTGTTATTTCTGCACAAGAAAAATTACACGAAGAGAGTTTTGTAGTAAACATTATTATAGAATTTTGTAACCGAAGAATAGATTAACTGATTCAATTGACTTCCATCCTTTCATTTTGTACAGGTTTAGGAACTAGGATAAACTATTAAAAAATTTGCTATGTTTCTAGCTAAAATTTTACTATGTTTATCCTGTTAGCAGGATTTATATTGCAAGTTCAAGTGTGTTACTTTTAAACGTATAAATGTGTAATTTGGCTGAAGCTCTCAGTTTCTTGCGGTTTTATCACGTCGTTTAACTCGTTTTTTTAAGAGACGTGTAAATTATAATTTAATACGCGTTTATACGCGTTACGTGATTATAAGACATAAAATGGTAAGAAACATGTAAAAAGAGATTGAGCCCAATTAACACTTGAATTTACAGTGTACTGACAGTCTATTTTCCCTGCACTGAAAACACAATAAAATTGAAAAGAATTTATATAAAAGAAAAAAATCTCTCTATAATATTTCCTCTGTGTAACATAAAATTTGTCTTACTGTTACTACTATATCGGTTTTATGACTAAGTAGAGGAAACGTTCAGTAGCCAGCACAAGATTTGGCTAAATGCGCGCTATCTCTGTATTAAACCACGTACTTCCTGAACACAGATCCTTGCTGCCGCAACAAACTTTTTTTTTCTCTATACATATTTCTTTATTCCGTCACTTGTTTTTTACGTTTCCTTTGTCAGTGCGTCAAATCAGATTTAATCGAATAACGATATCGAACGGTGGCACGAGGAAATACTTGGACCGTTCAGCGGCGAACGTTGACCGAACGTAAGATATCAAAAAGCGTTTCTCCCCTTTTTCGGCCAGCAGATGCTAATGGCGTTGCGCGAAATAAACAAGAAGCGAGCGGATAGTGCGAGGTCGTTAGCAAAAGTGTACGATAACGTCGGCTACAGTGGCGCGAGATACACGTCCGGGAAAATTCCGCCGCGGAACCGAATATTTTCTGGCCTTATTTGCGCCGTTTAATGGCGAGTAAAGGCGAGATAATGCCGAAAACGAGTTAACTATCCTCGCCCGCATTGTCGCCCAGAGAAGTTCCCGCGATCCGAAAACGTTTTCCGCGGCGTTTATCGCGTTTCGCGCATTTTACACCTTATATCGTCATTAGACACAGAAAATCTTCCACTCCCTCGCCGCTCCTGTCCCGCGATCTTATCCGACGCCGCTCGTCAAGTTCGCGGGAAACGACGCCGACTTGGATTCCCGGGTGTACAATTTGGCGCGAGCGAGCGTGCGCGCTCCTCGGGAATTCCGGCCGCAAATAATCAGTCGACTGCGAATCGCCGTATTTACGCGCGCTCGCGGTACTCGCTCTTACTTTAACGTATCTTAACCGCTGAGGAATTGAAATAAACGGTGACTCCGGCGTGCTTTATTGAGATTGCGCCGCGGTAGCCGTCGCCCCGCGTTGCTTTCGGAGCGAAGCGTCTCGTGGGATATGATTTGTTGCTTAATGCACTACGGGGATAGTCGCGCGCGTTTCCTTGTCTCGGGTTACGAGCAATTAACCCAATAACGCCGGAACTTTCTTCTCGCGGAAAACTCAAATGATGATAGATAAATATTTCTGTTTATTCGTATTCGCTGAAACTAATTTGCGAAATTAGGCAAGTGCACCACAAGCAACATTCGTAATTAGAAAAGGAGAGAGAATTTCCAAGTAACAAATTCGCATGAGAAACGCGTAAATAAAATCAACGATCGCAAAGTCAAGTGCACAAGAATTACTTCGTGAAAGCAAAAAAAGAAAAAAAAACTATCGAAAAGCTGTCCATTTTTTTGCTGAATAAACTTTATTCGCGGTCATTTTTTATTGTAAAACATAAATTAAAAATAGGCAATGTCCAATACACAGTGTATTTACTCAAGTCCGAATTTTCTTATTTAAATAGAACAAATAATTGCTTGTGGATAGAAAACTCAAGTTTTCTTAAATTTTTAAGAAAATGTATATTTTTTTGTTGGAAAAATATTTTATATATTAATGCAAGTAAAAATATACTGCATTAGCGCAACCGTTAAATAAATATTCCTTCGTTATCGTTTTTCTTTCGGCACAGTATAATCCCCGTCGAAGTTAATTAAAAATTATAACAGAGACGTATAGAGGCTTATACCCGGCCGCTCGACGCGGTTTATCGCGATTCGAACACCGAAATTGCCGCTTCGCACGCAATTAATCGAGTTTCTCTCGAACCCCGCCCACGCGATGAACGCGTTAATTACTCGAAACATACGGCGATTCGATAAAACTGTTACCAAGTCGGATTCCGTTTCAATTGCGGCGTTACGTGCCACCGGGATCGAAATGCATCCGCTTTAAATGAATATCGCGCTACGCTGACCGCGCCGCGCTTTCCATCGTTGCCTCGACTCTCCGTGGCTAATACATAGCAGCAATAATTCAATAGCCTCTCTCGTCTCGCGAATCGTGTCCATTACTCATTCTTCGCCGGGACATTTATAGACAATTTCATCTCTCTTTCGCAAGTGCACGTTCTATACTTTCTGACCTTCGAGACGTCGAAGCGGCACAAGTTTTAATTATGCCGGGGTAGTCCGCTCTCACAGTCGATCCTACCGTTTCAGACTGCATCTGGCGGTGCGATGATAACATTCACCCCCTTGGCACTCTCTGTACCATCTTCTTGTTCAAAGAGCGCGGCCGAGACAGGGGTAGCGATGGGCGGTGAGAGACGAAGGGAAGGGAGTAGAGAGAGAGAGAGAGAGGAAGAATGAGAGTAAGAGTGGGAGCATAAAAAAGAAACGACAGGCCCGAGAAGGAACGCGAACGGACGAGAATTCCAGGGTAGGGCTTGAAGGGTGGGAAGTACGGAGAGCGGGGAAAAGAAAAAGCCGCCTTCATTAGGAGAGACCAGACTACGAGGGCCCTGCGCCGTGTTCAAATGAGATCCGCAGTCGGCAGTAATGGCGCACGTCGAGATTTTTGAGGTCTCGTCCTTTTCGCAACGATGACGACCGCTGCAGTAGGCGCTCTCTTTAGTTCGTTTTTGTTCGTTCGCTTCTGTACCTCCTTCTCCCCTCGACGTCCATCCGATATCGGCAATTCTCCCAGTGAACTCGCGGATAAAGGAGAATCTAGGAAGGTGCGGAAGAACGGGAGAATTGGATCGACCGCGAAGTAATTCTTATCGGTCTTCTCCGACGCAGCAACGGCCGACGGTGTGGCAGGAGGTCGCGAGGGGAGGGCGTTTATTGCTGTTCTTCGGGACCCCCCTAGCATTTCACTCGTCCGTTTTCGCCAACTTTCACCGCTTACTACGGAAGCCGCGCTCAGTGGCGCCGAATTTGCGTCGCGTGTAGTCGCCAGGAATGAACCGATGTGAGCGAAACCCTCTCGAGAGAAAAAGTCAGAATTCGATCAACCATGCACTGATGTGCATGCCCTTTGATCCCTTTGTGACACCACCCGCAATTGGAATGAGTCTTCCCGTTTTATTAAACTCGTGAAGAAAGGCTCGTAGAAATGAACATTGGTATGAATTGTTCTCCGAAATTCGGTTAATTCTACTATTATTGGCATACAGTGCTCTTTGATAGTTAAATGTACGTCGAGAATATACGTCGCTTCGATACGTATCACGAAAATTGTACAAAAAATTGAGGTAACTTGAATTCGCGTTATTGACAAATTATTCGCATTAACCGATGTGAGATATTTGGTTAGCGTTATTTCTTTATAATTATAAAAATTTTATAATTATAATTCTCTAGCTAAATTTTACCCGTGTTTAGGATTCAAAATCAATCGGTAAAATTGTTTCTGATTGGATCAGCAAAAGAATCGTTTCACTGATGATCAGTGAATATTCGTTGATTTTCGGTGAAAACATTTTCCCATTTTACTGCTCCGTCTCATTTTTCACTGATTCCGACTAGTGAAAATAATATTTCACTGCAAAATCTGTCAAATTTATTATACGCTATATTAAGGCCAACTTTCAGCGTTTGTGACAATGGATTTAATTAACGGCTGCCGTGTGCTTCGCGGGCAATGACACTGTCTGTGCTCGCAAAGTGCAGCAACAATAGAAAGTAGTCGCTATTATCAACTGATTCTTACAACAAGATCTTACTGATGTAATACTATACTTCTAACTGAACCACCAGTTATAAGTGTAGCATTTCAATGAATAATACATTATATAATTGTACTATATTAGACTTCTACGATAATTTATCCGTCACCGACATTATGTTATCCGTGAAATATCCGTGAAGCAAGAATTATTCGTCTCTCGCACGGTCGATACTCGTCTCTGTAATGACGCTCCTTCGAAAGGAAGCAGCGCGTTGAAAAAGTCGGCGCATACTTCTATCGCCGTCTCCTCTACTGTGACGGAATTCCAGCGATATGTCGAAAATAGAAAAAGAAAATAAACGAGCGGGAAGGGTGTGGTCTCTGTAATTTAATGAACGTTGCTCGGCACACGCGCGTTTGGTGCGCTGCGGATTTTCGTGGATATTTTCGAGGGTACTCGGCGATTCGTTTTACGCGTTCGCGTTTCACGGAGCAGAGTCACTAATTAATGTAACATTCCCATGCGCGGAAGGTCAGCCCGCTGGCAATTCGTATCCCCGGCGTCGCGAGCCACACGCACATGTGCGTATACTTCATTATACATACGTCGCACGGCTGCGCTTTCATTCACCTATTTGAGCCTACGCAAAAGAAGCGAAATAAAGGAAATTTGTACGAATTTATTCCACGAGATCGACCCTCGCGAGAACGAAGCTCTGTTTTAACACTCCGGGAAATTATAGTTATTACACGAAGAGAACATTGTAGTTTCCTTTTTCACATGAATTCTTTTCAATTTTACTATGTTTCTCTGGAAGTGTGTGTGCACACGAATAGACTGTCAGTAAAGCATGTCTTGCTAAGGAATATATCAAATTTCGCTAGAAACGCAAATTTTTTAATAACATATCTCAATAGCTAAGATATTTAAGCAGCATATATAAAATGAGAGATAGTATATTATTGCAGAACGTCGATTTCTTTTTTGATTACGAAATTCTACAAAAATTTTTCATAGAATTCTCACTGCGTAAATATTTCTGTTCTTGACTTAATGTTACCGTGGTAAATTTTGTCATGATACGAAAAAATTTGACAAACGAAATTTAAGGAGAAAACAGCGCGCTCTAATACACTTTTCTCTTCATTATCATTCGTTTATTAATCTTCTTTAATTCTGACCGTGAAATTAGCAAAAATTCTTTCTCGTGACACAGAGTATGAAGGAATTAAAGAATGTTAAAACTAATTTCGGACGCAAAAAAGTTCCCCGGGATTTAATTCCGCAGGAAATACATTCCTACCGATTTCTTTTAATTCGCCTATTTTCAATTCATGCCAGGTACTCGAACGGCTTGAAATTCAAATCGTGCCCAAGTATATTCTCATCGACAATGTAAAACTCTTCCGCTAATCCGATCGTCAATTCTGCCCGTTTGCATCGCAAAGAATACTGATCTACTGTCGTTAATCCGCAAAATCCATTCTTGTTTTCTTGCTTCGAAAATAGCGTCGGCGATATTTCGATTTTTATATCTAATAAATTATATCTAATAAATATATTATTATATTTAATAAAGATGACTCTCAGAATGATCTTGGAGGGAACAGAAAATGAAAGCTCAAATAGAGAAATACAAGCAGAAGTTATGAATGGGAGAAATGACCAATCGATTACGATTACGTATTAAGATCAAACGCATTTATGTTCACGATTTATAACGCGACGAACAACGTAATACGAAAGTAACGCACGTTTCAACCGCACGATTAATTCCATCCGATGTTCTCACGTATAGAAAACGTAAAAATATCACTTGGACACCGCATGGATAAGGACGCAATGGTACGAGACGCGAGAAAGTCCCTCGGGGAAGAGAAGTAAAACTGAAATATATATAATTGTACAAGAGAAAGGGGAGATATAATAACGGAGCTTGACTTCCGTCCGTCCTACCTCGGCGGAAGTAAGCACGTTTCTCTTGTGCCTGATACTTATTGTATCGAGAGACAATACGCAGGGAATGTTACTTCGGAATCGCGTCTTCGGAAGATCGCGGAACCGCGCTCATCGCTAACGAGAGGAGGAAGACGGCAAACAAAACACAAACAGGGACAGACATCGGTAATCCACGGTAACGCCGCGGATTAGCCACTTGAATGTGGAACGGCATTGTTTCTTGCCTGGCTAATAAGTCGGTTCTCACCGGTCTCACCTCGTCTCTCGAAACTTTAGCCGCGGAATGCATTTCTTCGCGAGTTCGTCGCAGTCAACTCGATTTACGCGGACAAAGATTTCCGCAATCTCGTCGCAAGTCCGCACAGCTCCGCCACGAGCTATCGATCGTCATTCTCCGCGGAGCTCCATGGAATTTTTTTCGGGGCACGATTCAATTTTACAGCGCGACTCAATTTGTTCGGTCCTTGCGCCGGTATTTTGGCCGGTGTTTCAATTTATCGACGCGCGGGGCTTGATATTTTTATTATGACGCAATTTTTCATCGTATTCCGCTTTGTCCATGAAATCCGATTTGTTTATCCCACCTAAAGTTTCAAATGCGGCACGATTTATTGGACCAAAGTCGATTTATTTATTTTAGTTAATACCACCGCCACACAATGTAACTTTTTCATACGGTTCAATTATTTGGTTTATCACGAATCTCAATATGTGTATACGCCCGCTTGTTAATATAATATTTTTTCTGAATTCAAATTATTCTATAAATTCTATTTGCCGAACCTGACAAAATTATTTCTCAGTCTTTAGCGTTATTTGCCGCTTGACTACAATAGCGATTGCGATTATTGGTTTCCACGATTCGGGACAGCTCGGGAGGGAATGAACGAAGAAAACAAACGACGCGGATGCGGTAGGCATTTTCCTTTATGCGCGATCGAAGCCAGACAACACACAGGCCGGTACTTCGCGTCGCGGTGCACAACCGTGGATAATTCGATGCGAAATGTCGAGTCATAATCATCATTTTCAAGCGCGTCCACTTTCGCCCGCCACATTGCGTGGGCTTAACGATAACCTGCGGTTTCGTGTTTACACCTTCACTCTGGTATTAAGGGCTCTAACGTTACAACGTAATTTCGCTCACTCGTGACGAGATCGTAGCCGACGAGATCAATATCTCTGCGTATCGCCTCTAATTTCTCCCTTATGTTCCTTCTCGTTGTCAAGTGAGAGAAAGAAGGCCAATGGAGCTAGTCGTGGTTGTTGATGCGAACGTTCAAACTATAGCTAAGGCAGTATTTTTCGCAACAGTATACTGATATATTGTTGTCGAAACGGAAATTTGATAAACCTGACCAAAATTTCATTAATATGGAATCAACCAAATATTTGGCAATTGCAACCAAAAACTGCGCGCTTTTCTCTTTTTCATTAATACATCCCACTTGACACAAGCAAGAAACATGTGTTAACTAAATCACTTGATTGTATATCATCAAAGCCTTGTTTAAAATTTCTTCTTGTTATATCGATCTCTCGAGAACTCACGAGTGCCAGTTTGGCCTGTTTTTCTTTATTTTTTCTATTTTTCTACTACGACGAGAAACGATCGCTTTTTAACCATCGCCCGATAAATTGCGTACAACGCGGCGTTTTCGCGCGACGTGAACGTTCAATGTCCGCCGTTACGGAACCGTGGCGGCGAAGTTGTTGAATAATTGAGAGAAAGCCACGTCGCGGCAGCTGTTTGTAAATCATTGTTATTGTCATTGTGGCATCATTGGGACGAAACGATAGCGCAGGGAGTGTGATAAGGTTTCGTAAGGAGAAAACGCGCGCGCGCGCGCGCTAAGTACTCGCTTGGAGCTTCGCTAACAATAGAGATCATATCGTCCCGTCGCGGCCGACGATATTTGAAGGTTGTGAAAGGCACAATATCGTCGACATGTGTCGAATGTCCATTATTCGATTTATCCTCCATTTACGGAAAAATGAAACGGAGGAGATGTGTTACCGAGAAAATTATCTAATATCGTTTATTTAAAATTTCACTTGTGAAAATCAACTTCATCTATTTCGACATAAAATCCTAATCTTTCAAAACTCGATTTCAAGAAAATTATAATTTTAATATATCGTAATATATCGTGTAATATCGTGAATTCTTGAAAAGTGATGACAGTTAGTTTTATATCAAAATATATAACATCAACAAACATTTTTTTATCGAATTTCGACCGAGACTGTGCGCAGCTCTCGGAGATATCTTGTTGTTCACCGAACGTTCGGTGAGCAACCACGTTAACTGGAAATTCCCGAAGCAGCCTGAAGTCTTGCAACGAACATCGAGCGACAGTTATTTAATACGAAATCCGGTTTGCGTAACTAGATTCCAACGTCATCATCGACCGAGTAAAACCGATTTACGCGTCGTCAGGATAAGGAAGAGGTGCGGAAGGAGAGAAAGACACAGAGATGCTCGACGAGAGAGTATCGCTGTGGCGAACGTATCCCCTTCCGGTGACTCCTCGTCTGTAGAGACCTCTTTCTCGCCCGGGCGAGGCAAGCAGCAGAAACGAGAAGGAAAAAGAGAAGCGAAAAAGAAGCGGCGACGCGATGAGTTGATTTACTGCCGTGTAAACCGCTCTTAATCTCGGCAAGGATTTACGGCCTTCGGGTCGAAATTGGCGTCCGACTGGGACTCGCGGGAAACAAAGTTTCCTTCTCGAGAGCGCGAGAGAACCCGCGAAACTGTGTCGTGGACGCACGCCGAACTCTTCAACCACAATTGAGACCTTTTCTCGCTTCGAAAAGGCACTTGCCGTGCGGTCCGCTCGGAAAAGCGCTCAGTTTCCGAGAAAAAAATGTTTGGCACTTGTGATTATAATCACATAGAGAAATATAATTATTATAAATTATGACCAATTATGATAAATTATGAACCATGTTTTTATGAAATTGTACTTTAATGTCAGTGGTAATAACCATATGTGCACGTTACTATAAAAAATATAGTTAGGGTCAAAAATAACTATAATTTTAGTTAGATCATTTTTTACTTTCACACGCATATTTTTCCTCTGTCACATATAGAGAAATAATTACTACAAATTATGGTCGAGAAAATCATTTTTTTTTTATAAAATTCTACTATAATGTTGGCGATAATAAGCTTATATGCATATTACCACGACTTTCGTGTTAGAACAAAGAATATGATTGAGGCCAAAAATAACTACAATTCTAGTTATATCAATCATTTTTTCTCTCAGTGCACGGAATGGGCGCGGCAAGATACGAGGAGTGCAATTAGATATCGATTCCACTGCGAAATGTCTTCATTAATTTCACCTGCGAAAAATGACGATCCTTACGCGCGATTCATAAGCTTTATCTGCAATCTATGGCCATCGTACAAATTTATACTGCCGCACAGCCGAAATATCTGCGGGCAGTATCTAAGATACTTTTCGTCCATCGCGAGAGGGGTACAGTGAAATTACGCGCAATCACGCGGCGGACTTTCAGGGCACACCGGTCGGCTGAGATTTTTCATTCCTTTATTGCGTTTCGGAATCTTATCCGGCTTTCCGATCGTCACGCATACGAACGATAAATCAAATTGAAAGTGCACGACGTGTTGCGAACGAGCGTGTTCGTTCACGCGAACTTTTTCCCTTCTGGTGGACGCTTCGCCGGCTCGCGCGAGATATATAACATACAGGCTGATCTCATTTCATCTTGAAATTACAACTTTTATTTGATCAATAAACCGCCTAAACAGATTTGCCGTATAATTGCAAATGTTTGCCAGCTTCCGCCGGCCGAAATTGTATAATTGCCCATCCCCGGCAACGGGGTCGTAGCTGCTCGTCATATTGATTTCCACGAATAATCATGACGCACGTAGAGCTGCTCATTAATGACTAATTAGCGAGTGTATAGCGTGGTATACCCCAGAACTCGTGCAGGCATAATTGGTTTCGCTCTCGAGTACAACAAGATTCATCTATGCATATATATATGTATATACGTGTATATATACATATGCAGAATTGAGTGTTTTTTTAGAAAATCTGCTACAGAAAATTTACTACTTTCTGTTTAAAAGAACAAGGTTAACATCCATATGATCTTGGCGAATGACTACAATTAAAATTCAAGATAATTGTCCTTTTCCCCTTTAAAATCCCATAAATTTTGTCTGAAACATTTTTGTCTGCCAGGCTCAATTTTATATTCGGCTGGCCTAATCAAAATGAGACACCCTGTATACACACATATACACATATATATGGATACATAAAATCGGTCAATCTGAATTTATCGAGACTAAAGCTAAAGCTGCTACAAACGCGACAGCCTTTCCTGTCAATGCGAACTGCAACGAATTACCCTGCGAGAAAAACATTGGCCACTGTATGATCACGCTTATGTCATTACATTTGCCTCGTCAACCGGCTAATGATCCAGCATTGTCGCGTTGCTGCATCACCGTCGCGCAGTTCGGCCGAATTACTTCGCGTTGCGGTTTTGACACGATGGCTCGCCGAAATTCTCGGTTCGGATTTTAACCTCACGACGACGTCGGCACTTCGATCTGATTACGCCGAAAATCGAGTTTCACTGCTCTCTCGTCCGTACGTGTGCGAATGTACAGGGTATAAGCGTGCCACGGTGGGTGAGCATATTTCGCAGTGCTGTGCGAAATTAGCAATGTTAGGGAATAGCGTCTAATACGGGAAGTGCCGGCTGGGATTACTTCCTCTCGTTGCGTCCTGAAATCGCCACGTACAAGCTGACCGCAACTTGTTCGTCGCGGGTATCCTACCGTTATCGACGAAAGATGCGCATACACATCGGTACATGGACGTATCGTTAAAAGCCGCCGATCTTGCGACGAGATCATGTTGTTCGAAAAACGTTGTTCGTCGTTTGCGACGTTCCACGATTTTATATTTCATGCTCTTCTGCTCAACGATGAGCAACGGCAATATTAGGGGATGTCATACTTGAAAGCTTTATCAACAAAATATTAACTTTTCTTGTAAATTTTATTGGTTGCACAGCATTACCAATGCTTTTACATAATTAGCACACTAAAAATTTTATTGGATTAATAAAATTTCTAATGAAATATGGACAAATCAGAATTTTGGTTAAAGTTACTAAAATTCTGTTCAAATTAACAAGATTTTGGTTAAACAAAATTTCTGGTTGACCAGAATTTGCAACTGTTCAAGCTGAAGATCTGGTTAACCAGAAATCTTGTTTGATTAACCAGAATTTTGTTAACTTGAACAAAATTTTGGTAAATTCCATCGGAATCCCACGTCTTATTTATATTTCATCAAACAGTTGGTTAATCCAAGCACATTTTTTTTCCCGAAATACGAAAGAAGAAATACGAAGAAATACGAAAAAAGATTAGTATTAGTGATGATCGTGTTATCTGATGACATTTTTAAATATATCTCAAGCAAAATACTTGAGAATATCAGGTAACAACTATTAAGACTAGGCTTAAGGGGATGCCGGAGCGAGCGACGAATTTGATAAACATCGATAACGTAGAGCGATCATCAAAAAGAATGTACTCTAGACGCTATTTCTTTATGACCTAACCTACAGTAACATGACCGACTTTCGGCCCATGAGCAGGATAAATACCATTGTGCATGCGCGAGAATCCGAGTATACTGTTACGACGGATCTAACGTGTTGAGTGCGAGACTTTGGGATATTGAGAAATTATTTTCAAGATTCTTGGCATGTTACTGAGCGAGCAAAGTGACATTAAGGCACATTGTCATCTAAGAAACGATGCAGAGCGAAATCCGCACACTTCACGTCATTTTCGAAAATACATCTTTGCAAACGCGAAAATTTCTTTAAGAAACTTTAAAAAATTATCCTAGGCTTAACTAACTCGGCTTAATAATTTTACGGAAACACAAAACTCATCGGTTTAAATCTCGGCTTAATAATTTAGCGGAAACACAAACCATTTCGGTTGAATCTCGGCTTAATAATTTAGCGTATCTTCAAAACACACCGGTTCAAATTTCGGCTTAATGGTTTAGCAAAATCTCATAATACTCGCGTCCGAATCTCGGCTTAATAACTTAGCGGGAAATCGAAGCATTTCGGCTCGAGTCTCGACTTAATAATTTAATTTATTGTCTTTAATTAATTTGTTGAAATTTAATTTGTCGTCTTGTCAACAACAAACGCGTATGCATAAGAAAATATCTTCAAAGAGATAGTATGTCGCATATAATACGACATAACAAATTATAAAATATATTAATCAAATAGTATATATAAAGCATACATTGGGTATATATAAAATATATATAGAGCATAAAAAACATATAGAGCATATATAACATATATAGAGCATATAAATATGACATGTTGAAATATATCAGTTTAATGTATCATCAAGAAATAATCCGACGAGAAGGAAGCTTGCCGAGTCGAAATTTTAATTGGCCATCGTTATACAAGAATGATCCAATTAAAAAAAATTATAAGCCTTTATCAATGGATACTCCATTCACCTCTTTTTAATCCAAACAAAAAAATCCAAACCTTATAGATGCTTGGAATGATTTAAGAAACAGTTTTTTTGTTTTTTATCAGTCGCGTCTTTTTGCACATTTTTCTAAAGTTGAGCTAGTCAGTACTCTTAAAGAAATGGAAATGCTTGACTCGTCCAACTATTGCGAAAATCTCGAAGCTAAATTCTTTGGTTAGATCATTTTTATATAACTCCGGCGAATTACAAATTCCAATTTTTACTTTACGTCCCGTCGGACCCAATGCGATTTACGTCTATGTGCATGCAATCTACGTAAAGTGACGCTTTGTGTCTACTATATGAGCGTCTAAATTGAGCGCTTACCATTGCGCGTAGTCCCACGGTGTCCAGGGTCCACCAGCCATCCTGTCGCTGCATCTGACACTGCAATGGTCCTCGCGTCCCACGTCGCCTGTAATTCGCTCCCGACCGCGGTGATCTAACGGAGGTTTCACGAAAAATCCTGTCTCTCTTGGAAGATACACTCCGAGTTGTGAATTGCGTATAAAATATCGCGAACTGCGTCTTCGAGGAAATGTTAGCCTTTCAGATAAACAACGAGTATGTGCGACGAATTCAGCAATGGTCGAATTGTAGTGTATCACTTTGACACACGCGCAACGCGAATCGCTTACGAAGAAAACGAAATCCGCGAGCGAAGGGAACACGCAATGCGAATCGAAGGCAAATCTCGCGAAATGTTTCAACACGTGGACGAAATAATTTGTGCGAGATTCTCATGTACGACACGAAATATCCCTAATGTAACGTTTCGATGGAGCAGCGTAGTAGACTGCAATACAGCTCCGCAATATTTTTGCGGATAACAGCTCCGCAATACTTTTGCGAAGGCAATTCCGCAATATTTTTGCGGATAACAGCTCCGTAATATTTTTGCGAAAACAATTTTGTAATGCTTTTGCGAATAACAATTCCGCAATATTTCTGCGAAGTTCGCTCACGATTCTTCCGCAAATACGATCCGGTGAAATTCGCAAACCTATCAAATTAATAATCGCGAACACGAGCATGAATGAAAAATCAAAAACTATGAAATATGTGACGATAGAGATAAAGATTCTATTCAAAATTCATGCGAAAAAAATGTTACCGAGTGAGACTTCAGACCGCTGTCTTCGTTCGATGGAACTTATCGCGCACCGCGCAAGTAAACAAACAACTGCTCACATGTCTGACTTGTATACATCGCGTTTTTCGCGAGGGATCAACGCTCGCTAACATTATCTCTATTGTGTCCCGCGGAAACTTTAACTCTAAGTAAAAAATTGAAACCTGACAATTTTCCGACGATCGTGAAATTAATTTTGCGAGCAGTTTATAAAATCACGTTAGATCGCTTCGTGCAAGTCCCACATGATATCGAATTTTACTTAATAACGAAGCACGAATTCTACTTTATGAAATACAATCACGATGCAAGCTCGTGAGAGAGAAAAGTGCGAAAATTAACGACTGGCGAAAGATCTATGACGCGAGTGATGTGATTACGCATTTTCTGTGGCGCAATCTCTTTGCGCATTGACGCAATCTCTTTGCGCGTTGGTGCACTGCTCGAGACACTTGGAAAATCGCATTCAATAAAACTGAATAATTTTATAAAATGTTGAATGTTCAGAGTGTATACTCAATACTTTACACATCTACCAGATAGTATTGAGGTTTGATTAATCAAAATTTCCTCCGACAAAAATCGTCAAAAATCCAATCAAGAATCTAAGTTAACCAATTTCTAAACATATATACATTGGGAAAAAAATACTTGAAAATTTATTTGCCAAATTTATCTAAAATATGCATTATCACTAATATTATTATTTGAAAAAGCGATCTTCCAATTATTTCGAGTGTGATTTTTATTGGACGGCACATACACGTACTACAACTACAGCAAAGTAAATCGCATTGATTCGATAAACATGCACTACATCGAAAGACTATTTGTCTTTCTATTATCAATATGTTTTTTGTTTTGACTCACCAAGTCGCCGACCAGGGTAGCCACATTCTGCTTTCGTTTCTGGAACAGAAAAATGCCATTTCGCCGATTAGATTCGTGTATTGATAACGATTTGAATGAAAAAGAAAAAATTCTTCCCGCGTGTAATTACAATTTAACGCGATCTTTGATTCGGTTCAAATTATCTCGATTTCGAACAAGAAAATTATCAGTCTTGTCGTATTTCTAATTACAAATGTTAATTAATGAAGCTCACCTTCGAGCTAACCCCGCTCGGCCCGAGCCGGATCCTCCGGCGCAGCAACCCCTAAGAGTCAGCTGGTCGTCTGTTTCGTCTCTGTAACAGAAAGCAGATTTAATTTAGTATTACATACGACAATGGAGGCATTAAGGAACTCGATTTCAAACAAGAGAATTTCCACTTTTATCGGATTTATCGAAATTATGAATTCAAATTAGTGAAACTCACCTTCGTGCCAACTCTGCCAGGCCCGAGTCGGATTCTCCGACGCAGCATCCCCTTAAAGTCGAGTGCTCGTCTCTGCAACAAAAAACAAATCTAATTGAGTATTAATTAGTTACACGACGATGGAGGCATTAAGGAACTCGATTCCAAACAAGAAAATTTTCAACTTTGTCGGATTTCTAATTATAAGTACAAATTAGTGAAACTCACCTTCGAGCCGACTCAGACAGGCTCGAGCCGAATCCTCCGGCGCGGCATCCCCCAGGCATCGCATCCCCTAGAGCCGCGTGACTGCGTCTGTTCTATTGGATCTCTGTAACAGAAATTTAATTTAATTTAGTAATTTAATAATTTAGTATCAATTAGTTATACGCGACAACAAAACGAAGAAAAAAAATTGTCGTAATAGGACGCTCGAGATCCTTCCCAATGCACAACAAGAAATAATTAAATTATAGCTGAATAAAGAAGTAATAATACCCGATTAATTAATGGATGATGATATTAATATCTGGTCAACAAACATATAATAATATCCGGTAGTATCAATTAATTACATACGACAGCAAGACAAGGTAAGGAAATAACGGTAACGGTAAATCCTAACGCCACGCTCAAGTTGCTTCCCAATACGGAATAAAAATAATTAAATAACAACCGAATAAAGAAGTAATAATACTCGGATAATAAATGGATGATGATAATAATGGGTCGGCATTGAGGAACTCGATCGCGACGTTTCTCTATCTAACAAGTAAAAAAGTAAATGAAACGCGGTAATTACCTGTCGCGGTAAAGCCCGCAACACCTGCTCGCGTGGAGTACGCGTTATTAATTTGTTTTAATTATCGTCTTAATTGTCGCGAAGTCGAAACGCGGTATTAAAAATCGGCACGGAATAATCTAAAAATTAACGCGGCAGCTCTCGATGTGCTCGTCTCGATAATTGAGAGTGTGTGATGTGATGCTCAAGCACGTGCTCGCGCACGCGTGTTTACATAACCCAGCCACGTGCCCCCCCCCCCCC
>NW_022639497.1:472398-473132 GCF_010583005.1 Odontomachus brunneus
CCCCCCCCCCCCAAGCGCCGTTCAGTCAGCGGCATGAATACCGCCGTTACGAGAGTCCGTTTACCTTCGTTTACCTAGCCTTTGCGGAACTTAGAATTTTTGTTAGAGCCGTTGCCGATTAAGTATTATCATCACTACCATTTATTATTCGAATATTATTACTTTTTTAGAACAATTATAATACCTACTTGACAATCGTGTGATAATATCCACAAGTGGATAATAACGGAATAATGTAGTCGAATAGTCAGTAATAACAATGAATAACAATAACTGGGCAACGGTAATAATAACTGATTAAAGACGAGGTAAAAAAATTGTCGTAACAGCACGCCCGAATTGCTTTCCTAATCGCAATAATTAAATAATAATCGAATAAATTAAATAATAATCGAATAAAGAAGTAATAATACTCAAATATTAAATGAATGATGATAATATCTGATCGGCATTGAGGAACCCGATCACGACGTTTCTCTATCTAACAAGTAAAAAGGTAAATAAAACGCGGTAATTACCCGCTGCGGTAAAGCCCACGACACCTGCTCGCGTGATAAGTACGCGTCTCAAATCGTGTTAATTATTGCTTTAATTGTGGCGAAGTCAAAATGCGGTATTAGAAATCGGCGCGAAATAATTTAGAAATTAATACAGCAGCTCCCGCGATACGCTCGCCTCGGTGGCTGATAGCGTTTTGGCGTGGACGCCTGGCCGTGCGGCCCCCCCCCCCCCCC
>NW_022639497.1:473170-505964 GCF_010583005.1 Odontomachus brunneus
CCCCCCTCAGCGTCGCTCAGGCCCGAGCGGCTGTTACGACGGTCGGTAACAGCCTTTGTTTACCTAGTCTTTGTTGAGTCTAGAGTTTTTGTTAGAGTCGTTACCCAGGTATTGTTATTACCGATTATTCGATCATCATTATTTCTGTATTATCCACTCGCGGATATTATTACACGATTGTCGAGCAGATATCATTATCATTACCACTTAATATTCAAGTATTATTACTTCTTTATTCGGTTATTATTTAATTTATTCGGTTATTATTTAATTATTGCTATTACGCATAGGAAAGTAACTCGGGCGTACCGTTACGGCAATTTCTTTACCTCGTCTTTAATCAGTTATTATCGCCGTTGCCCAGTTATTGTTATTCATTATTATTACTGATTATTCGATCATCGTTACAGCTCAAAATTTAAATTTAAACATATTTTTTTCGTTTTCGTCACATATTGAGCAATGCTCCAATTTATTTTTGCATGCATTTTTATTGTGTAAAAGCGTTTGTAATTCTGTGCAAGCAACAAGACGTAAATTTTGCAAAAAAGAGTCAATGTTTTGTCGGTAAAGTTTTCATGTCCGGCATCCCCTTACGGCGATACTGAAGCTAAAAACTTTACCGACAGAACACTGACGAACTCGAACAATGTCGGTAATGCAGAGACGATCTTCACTAACATAATCACGCTATCTTTTTCGTATTTCTTGTATATACAGAATTTACATGAATATGTGTTACTTTGTTTTACCATATTCAACGGTAAACCTAACCATATATGTGTAGAAATCTTTCTGCAAACTTTTTCGATATTTTTAAGCTTCCAAATGCAGATGCGAAGGTAGAGTAATGTTCTTCAAAATTTTTCTATTTGGAGCATCTACACTTTCAGTATATATAAGCTGCGGAACTTTTGGATTAGACAAATATTATGCTAACTGATAACTTGAGATTTTACATTAAAAATTTTTTGTTTGTTTTTATCACATATCGAGCAATGCTCCTATTTATTGTAGCACGTCCTTTCATTGCGTAAAAGCATTTGTAATTATGTGTAACCAATACGATGTAAACTTTGCAGAAAAATGTCAGTGTTCTGTCGATAAAGTTTTCAGCTTCAACATCCCCTTAAGATCCGCAATAAACATCGATGAATTACGAACGCGAAACAAAACAAGCGAATGCGAACAAAAATTTTTTTGGCTCGGTATACATGCGCCTTAATACTCTTGTCCTTCCTCATTTGATCTGAACGTTCTCTCACTATCCTGTCGCCCATCCCCTCGATGCACGTCCTATTCCGATCCGCGTTCTCCTCGTACTCCCCTTGCACAAGCGGAAAAAGACGCGAAGGGGAAGAGGATGCACAAGTCAGCCGAGAAAATTGGAAATCGCTGCGAAATTGCACCGGCACGTTGCATGCCGGGTAACCAAGATTATCTCCGTCGCGTTATCACTGGCGTCGCGAGCAAGATCGTGGAAGGGCGCATCGGAAGACGGGAGAGTCAATAACGGGAGCGAGCGAACATAAAATATCAAGGTGCGGAATGCGCGATCGGATGCACGCGCCTCTTTCTGTTGTGGCGTGGACGAGAGCTGCACTTCGGGATAAAAAAAAAGGAAAAAGCAAGAAACAAAACTCGTCTGGACGAATAAATGTCCTTCCAATGGAATATCGTCACATCTCGTCGAAGCGAATTATAAATGCAAATTATAATACCGACGTGCACGATGATTTGCTCGTGCGAGATTTTCGCCTGTCCGCTCGCGCTTGAATTATGACGCAATTTCCGATCACGCAAGGATATCTCGTGATATAAACGAAAAGGTGAGAAAGTGAGGGAGTGAACTTTGGCGAGGCTCTTGATCAAATTCGCGATTGCAGCGATGCGTGGCGGCGCACCACAAATCATCGCATCTGTTGCTGCGGCTTTAGGGACGCGTATTTCTCGATGCGCGGGGAACAGGCGGTGACGATTGGTCAGCTTCTCCGGACGGTATACAGGCAAATTAGATCATGACGTCGGCTGTGTAACAAACTGATGACCGGAAAATCAAATGGGATTTATGGTCTTGCGATTGCTCGAGTGGGCCCGACGCGGTGTGCCGCATCGGTGACCACGTCAAACACTATTTCAGGAATTCCTGCGGGATTTTTCGCATCATTCTAATACAAATTGACTTTACCGATTTAGGAAGGACAGAGGGATACGAAGAACACGGCGTGAATACGTACCAGTAAATGATTTTTCTACATAAAAAGAATTTTACCGTAAAGATTATTATAGGATTTTGTAACCGAGGAGTAATTCAAGATTTTTTAATTTCATATGAGCTACTTATATTTCAGGAATTTAAATATTCCATTAAAACATTTACTATATTTGTAGCGAAATGTATTACTAGTATATTTCTTAGTAAGATAAATTTTACTGACAGTCTATTTCTGGATTACTAAAAACATAATGAAATTGACTAGAATTTATATAAAAAAACTAGAAGATTCTCTCCATACATAGAGAACTATTTTCGAATAATTTAATTTCTTCGTGAGAAACCAAGATATTACTTCGTCATACTTAGAAATTTTGATTTTACATTGGCCTTAAAACTTCCGTCGAATTTGAAAAATTAATGGAGAATCTTGAGATATATACACTTATAAGTGTATATATAGGTCTTTAATGCTACGACTGTTTAACTTTTAAACTGATTAAAAAATTAAAGCCTTAAATGGATAAAGTAAGTAGGATCAAAGAACAATAACCTGTTATGGTGTTACCCTTTGAGAGTGATGCTTCAAATTTGACAGTACTTGTAAAGTTAATGTAGCATCAAAATCTCGTCTCGGAGTAGTAATTGTTTAAATATTTCGCATTTGTAACGTCGCGTATCCGAGTTATTCCCGGATGCATTGCAAGAGGAGAAACTCAGCGACGGAATTATTATTCAAACTAACCAAATGGGCAAGAAAAACGAGAAGGCAAATCCTTCCTGTGTTGAGCTAACGAATATACCATCCTGGCAGAATGTAAACCGTATTGTAACGGTCATGCATGCTCTTCACAGATAACATAGAAACGAGAGAATAGCCGCGCGGCGGGATACTGAAAAAAACGGCAGCAACACCGAAAGAAAATATCAGAAAACATCGCTTTTTTCGGAAGTGCTTTCAACGTATTTAAAAGTCCATATCGTACTGTAAAAACCGCGCGACGATTTTAACGAACCCATTGAATCTCACGCTCGCGAGCCGAAACACACAGTGAAGTGTGTGCATAGAGAACGCATCTGAGCGTATCTAAACGGAAAAATATATTGCGTGAACAGATAATAAAAAAGAACTCTGCCCCCTTTAGTAGTCGCATCCGGCGACGATAATAAACACACGAAAAATCGCGAAACATCGTCTCGATAGTTCTGCGCGCGTGTTGGGCAAACAACAAAATATAAGTCCAAGAACGTCCATCTTTCAGAAGCGGCTGAATACTTTGGAATCACGAGTGATCTGGATTCGGTCGGAATTTACATATGTGAAATATTTATTATAGACTTTACTACAGAACTCGCGTTACGCTTGCGCCACTGATCGATTCGGATAATCGCGTTTCGCGGCGTCCACCGGACCCGCTTCGTTCCGCAACCACTCTCGAGGCAACTCTCGAACAACCCGTTCGATTACAACGACACGAATATGTCAAAACCGATAATGTCGGGCTTAACCGGCATCTGCTTCTTAAATAGAAGGCTACCCGGCGGTCGCCGGGATGAAATATGATAGTCGTTGCTCGCGCCACGCCCAGTTTATCATATTTCTTGAAGTGCATTATCATAATAGCATCGTGCATGAGATCGGCCGCGTCGTTCCGCCGATGACACGGCGCGTCGCGCGGAGAGATCGATGCGACCAGCGTGGAGCATCGGCGGCGCCTACCCGACGGAATTCAAGAGCAAACGAGCCTCGTCTGTACTTAACCCTTAGCCACACCGATGGCAGCTCTTTAAGGGTCGAACAGTGCGGACTCTTTTTGCCGAGTTCTTGCGCGCGGATCACTACGTATACTTACGCGCGCAGTAAAATACGCGTTATTTCAATGACGCTCATCATCGAGCATCACAGATGGCACCGATAGTGATTGTTATATTGGGATGACGTTCCTTGATGTGTCGCTTCATATGTACAGAAAATTGTTTCTTAAAAACGTAGACGTTTAGAATAAGCTGCGTATTGTTGTAGCAAGGATGGAGTTGTATTAATAAGAGAGAGCAATAGAAAGAGTAAGGTAAAGATACATACCAATGTCTGAACACTGAAAACACTGGTATCTAACTTTGGATGTTCTTATTGTTTTGATTTTTAAATGCGAATATTTAAATTTTCAACGTAAAATATAACTGCCTGCCGTTGTGTATTTGTGCATTAGGTCGAACCAAAAAGCTCTCTAACATTTTGCAAATAAACGTACACATTTTTAGTTGTTAATTAAAGAAGATCGATGCATTATCGTGCATTAACCTTCTTTGATGAATGACTCAAAGTTTTACGTGGTTATTTACGAGATGATAGAGAAATTTTGTGCTCAATTAATGAGTTCTATCTGCACACAATTTTGATACTTTGATATATGACTAATAGGAATAGTTGGTATATTTTTTTGTATTAACATTGGAAACGACTGACGGAATATCGTTCTGTTCTACGTTTACCTATCGTTCAACTGCATAAATGAAAATCAAACTGGCACTAATGATAGTAAATACAGTCTTTTACGGCTGCGTTAAATACAGCCTTTTTTGTGTGGCTACATTAAACACAGTTTCTACAGGACGCGATTTGTCTGGAGCAATTATTTTGAATATTATGCGGAACGGTCGTTATGAATATTAAAATCGTGCTAGAACTCTGGCCACTAAATATTACATCGCGTTACGAAGCCACAACAACATGTATGTACATGCTCTCCGATGGCATCAATATTTAAGGGTTCGCTGCATAATGAGGATGTGCTAAATGTGAGGTTTCTTCACCGCTTCCGTTACATCGAAGCTCTACTCTCGCAAAGCCCTTGTAAACATTCAAACTCCGCTAAAGACTACTTATGAAAACTTTCGCGACAATCGTGACATATCCGCGTTACGATAGACTACGTTTAAAGTAGAACGTTCCATACTTAAAACCAACTAATAACGTGTGCTATTTTTCTACGTGAAAAAGAAACTGCATAAAGAAAAGAACGAAAAATGAAAGAAAAATCGTCGTCTATTATTATTTAACTGTCGTATCGCGTTAGCTTTCTACATGCGTTTCGCGCACGTTACAAATTTCAATTTGCAAACTAAGTAAAAGTAAACCTTTAGACAACTCCAATTGAAAATTCGAAGAATTTTCATTCGCATAATGCTCCTTATATTCACGATATATTAATGAGCGAAACGAGAGATGCACGTAGAACGACATCGAAGCCAAAGGACGATATTGCGCATAAGGATTAGATCTACCAACGCGTCCGGTGGATTTACAGTGACGAAAGAGCGGACAGGGAAAAGAAAAAGTCAGCTACCTCTGCGATGCAGAGCGCGTCGGTATAAGAAAGATACACGAGGGCGACAGAGGTAGTGCAGGTGGGGATTTAATCAACTTTCCTTTTTGTCTCGTAAATCTTCGTAAACGCGAGATCCTCTCCCGTGCGAGAATCGCCCTCTCGATTTTTTATCGGACGCTCGCAGACCCGATGCGTGTTCTTTTTAAAATCCCTACCGTTCTAATACTTCTCTCTCTCTCTCTCTCTCTCTATCTCTCTCTCTCTCTCTCTCTCTTTTCTTCTTATTATTTTATTATTACATCTTGATGTGTTTCTAAAAACGAGATTGCGGTCATTGCACTTGAAACGTAGAGAGAAAACTCGTTCTTAGCAGTATATCCTACGCCAGGTACATTATAAATATTAAGTAGAGAAGTGCGCACGTGTTGCATAATGGAGTTGGACGTTAATCTCAGGTCTAATTAAGTCGTATGGTAATTCAAGAATGGTCAAGTCGCTATTTTTCAGTCGCTTTTTCAGTCGCTCGGGTCGATTGATTCATTCTGAGTATTTGCGTATAGCTCTGTCTAAAGCGGATAGTACTAAGCTCTCGCGCTATATTTTGCGCTCATTTTGGGACTATAGAATTATCATTGTCAGAAAATGCAATTTAATTTACTCTTTAACACTCAATATTTAATGAAAATGTCTAAAATATCTAATGAAATCACTAATGTTTTTGCTTGAAATAAAAAAGAAATGTAATTTTAAATCTCTCTCTCTCTCTCTCTCTCTCTCTCTCTCTCTCTCTCTTTCTTTCTTTCGTACCAAATACGACGTGAGTAATCGATCATAGTGGTTATTTAATTCGATCCTTTCGTTTATTTTCAGCATCGAAGACGAATATGGTGATAACTATCGAGCCACGTAATGAAACGGCCGTGCGGATCGGCAACAGTTTGCAGATTATATGTCGGGTTCCACGACAGATTCACGTTTGCCGCGTGGAAATACCCGGCGAGGCAAATGCTATCCTCTTATCTCCAGGACAACCAGCGGAAGACGGCATCGAGTATTACGGCGAAGGTTTCGAAAGAGGTCACTGCGGCGTCAAAATCGCTAAAGTGAAGGACACCAACGACGGTCTCTTCAAGTGTTCCGTGGCAACGACCGATTCTCGGCAGGAGATTACCGCGTCTCTAAATATCATCGTCGCGAGTGAGTCATCATGTTCTCCATATTGATTTTAAAGCACGACGGGATTGTTCTTAAACACGAACTCGACACGGAGATCGCAGTAACAGTCGGTTTATTTTATTACATGTAGCATTTAAAAGCGACCGCAATGAGAACGCTGTTAGCACATATAGCGTGAGATAAGAAAAATAGAACGCGATAGTCTTTTATAATTTTATTCTTTCAAGATGACGAGAAAAAGGAGAAACATCAATTAGAACAAAAAGTTAAAAGACGCTTGTACTAGTTCGCCAATAGCTGTATATTCGAAAAGTAATTAATCTTCCTTAAGGAAATTGCTTACGGAGACTCTGAAATAAGCGCCCGGCGGGTTATCGTTCAAGATGAACCCGATAAAGATAAATGGCGAGCATCATGAATATCTCGAGAGAGAGCCTTCTGCCACCTTTCCGTGGAAGCATATTGAAAAAAAAATCAATTTTAGCCCACCGACTGTGACGCGAGCTCGAATGATACAAATGATGAGATGCAGATAAAGACACGCGGTAGAAATGTCGCAGTGGTTGCATCAATGACTTCGATTTAATCCGATTTATCTGTATATCACGGGGCGACCCAAAGGAATATCTTTACTTGAATTTTTCAGAACCACCAACGAACATTATTCTTAGCGTGATGAATCTTAATCATGGCGGACAGTCATTCCGCGACGGACAGAAGATTCTAGTGAGCTGTAACGTTACATATGGACGACCCGCGCCGAACATATCCATATATCTCGGTACAGTATTTATAATTTTAAGTAATTTAAATTTTAAATTAACTTTAACGTTATAGTTTATCGCAAAAAGTAATTAAAAAATATTGAATAATTGTCTCGCGCGAAAAGAACGACATTTTTCCGAAACTCGAGTATCGTAGATTACTTTATTTCGTAAAGATTGCGAAGATTAAAATTGGAGCGAGTCGCAAAGAACAATTTGAAGACTGAGCAAAAGACTAAGATCAATCGCTCATCAGAAATACAATATGTCAGACGATATTGTGAAAATCAGCTAATATCACGGGCTTTCAAAGCTTTGTATCCTCAAATTAATAACACGTTTATTAATTTCGTTGTAAAAGGATAGAATCAATAAGCAATATTGTGAATACAGAGAAAAATGAAAAATGCGCTCTCTTGAATATCTCGATAAACATCATCGAATATAATATGCAAAACAAAGTGCGAATAAAGATATGCGTATAAGATATAGTAAAGCGGAAGAGATAGGAAAATAAGATGCTGTTTTTTTCTTTTAAAATCTAGATAACGAGCTGTTGGATAACAAGTACGTGTACGATTCCGTAGAAGACAATGATATGAAGAATGTCACGCGTGATTTGCAATGGTCGGACAACGGAAAAACGTTACGATGCGTAGCCAATCACATCGCTCTCGATAAGCCCTTGGAAACTACTAAGACGCTGAATGTATTGTGTGAGTTACCGATTTCTCGTTTCTTAGCTCGTCACATCGTTTCGTCGACTATATCGCGAAAATTTCATTTTATTTCTCTGTTCTTTTTCCTTTTAATTCTACACTCAATTTTATCCCCTTTTCGTCTTAATTCTTATCTCGAAATTTATAAAACTCTATCTGTACAACAAATTCCCACACTTTGGTTAATAAAATCTATATCTACTTAATAACAGAA
Source organism: Odontomachus brunneus (assembly GCF_010583005.1). Classification (NCBI taxonomy): domain Eukaryota; kingdom Metazoa; phylum Arthropoda; class Insecta; order Hymenoptera; family Formicidae; genus Odontomachus; species Odontomachus brunneus. Next base: position 481,588 of record NW_022639497.1, read on the forward strand.
TGTTGAAAGCACATTAAAAGTAGGAATTGCGAACGATAATTTTTCCTTTTCTTTCACAAATGCGCCGGGAACTTAGAAATTCTACATTTTCCGTGCAGTTCCACCACAAGCACAAAAAAATATCGAGCGATTCGGATACGAGATTGGCAGACGGGGCATCGTCAACGCTACCATTTATGCGAATCCCAAACCGCATTTCGTGTGGCGAATAGGCAACAAAGAGATCATCGCGGGTAACACCGACGAGGACAATCGATTGCAGACTTCAACCGCGTTAGACATCGTAAGTTTGTTTTATTGCGAGAACCTAATCTTTCACGTTTTTTTTTCTTCCTGTTTAATATAATTTATATTCATGGACTCTCGGATGTGATCGATGAGTTAAGTTAAGGACAATTTAATAAGTCACACGCGGGACAACACGATATTATTGAGGCGCAGAAATCCAGGAGCTTTTACATTTAGCCTTTCCATTCGGACGGTAGAAATTCATTAGAGAACACATCGCTACTATTGATTCCCGCATTTCACCGTTCACCCCGCTAAAGCGATTGTCGGCGGACCAACGTGTCGCGACGAGGGAAGTACGAGGTGCATTTGGCGACTCGATTCGGCGGAATGTAGAGCCCAAAGCGCGTCCGGGCCGTTTAGGCTCGAGAGTCAGTAACAGATAAAACGTAGAAACGGAGAAAGAACGGGTGTCGGCTAAGAAATAATTGGCGATGAAAAGGGAGAGCAACCGGATTGGTGGAAGCAAATGAAACAGAAATCCAATATTGCACTGCAACGCGGCGGGCCTCGATTTACCGTCCGCCCGATGCATTCTCCATGCACCTGTGTGACAGCGCCGCGCGGAGCACAGCATCGTAATGAAATTCCATTGAATTCAGACACTGCGGAATCGATCGGCGCGATCGCTCCAAGGCCCTCCAACGGAGCCGTTGTTTCTGACCCATTGTTTCGTTAACAAGAAGCGGTTTGTTCGTTCCATAGTTAAGGTTTAAATGGATTTGTCGATCTTGCAACTTGCGCTTTTTAATTAGTCCGACGAGGCCGTCGCGTCGTCGCGGCAAATAGGGATAGACAAAGGTGTTCACGTGCCGAATGCCGGCCACGTGTACCCGTTACTTCGAGAGAGAATCCATTTATTAAACTCCGGCTCGAGGGAATGAAGGGAACAAGTTCTAAAAGGTCTCATCTGCAATAGACCCGCACGGTTCACCGTACATATGTACGCAACACCTGTCCACGTTTGTTCAAAGTGCCGGAATAGCGCGTGCCAGTTTCCCACTGTCGAGGATTAAACGAAGGCACGACGAGCCCGGCTTGATCACTCGAACTTTAAAAGTCGCGAATTAGACACCTGTGGCACTTAACCGTCCGCATGATATCGCCGGGAGGAAAATCGAGAATCTTATCGTCGTTTATCGTGCGGCACCTCTACTACGTCCGCTCGTTGGACGTTTCATCGCGGCGAGAACGGTTAAATCGCACAGAGTCAGCGAACTTCCGGGTGAAAAGTCGCGAGCTTACGATCTCTCGGGCTCAGGACGAACCTCGGGAAGAGCGAGAGGAGGATCGAAACGTTAATCGAGCGGCACGCGCGGCAAACCGGCCGAGTGCATTCAATGACGCGGGCTATTCTCCGATCGAGAGTCAGAGACAGAAACAGAGAGAGAGAGAGAGAGAGACAGAGAGAGAGAAATCCCAATGGCGCCCAATGATTTCGTCGCCGGAGCTCGCGGGATCGGTGGCACGGCGGCGGGCGCAAACTTTCGGAGCGTAACACTCTGGAACAACGCCAGCGTGTGCCAGAACCAATAAAAGCCACCATTCGGCACCGGCTCCGGCTCGCGTATGAATGGCTTTCAAATAGGCTGCAGCTCGCAAGTCACAACTTGCAGCGGACCGAACGTTGCGACGCGCCGCCGTCGAATACGAATCAGCTTCCACTGAAAACGCAATTACCACCCGGAGAGGCGAAAGCTCGGAAAGGCTCGGCTTACCGCTTTTCGTTCCTATAATAGCGGTTTGCGAACAACGCGCCCGACGCGATATCGAGGGCGACCAAATGGATTTTTCCTCGATTAGAAAGGGCCGCGCGGACACAAGACGGAAAAATTTCATAAAAGAGCTGGCTGAGTTTAACACGAAAAACAAAAAACGAGAAACGTGTTTTTCTCATTTAATCGTTAAAAAAAGAAGATGACGCGCTTGACTAGGTCGACGAATGTAACAGAAATTAAGTAAATATGACTGCGCGGAGGAAAACGCGACTCTCTGTGTGTTTGCGCGGAGGGACCAGAGAGATTGCGAAATATTTCGCTGAAATTAAACAAGTGTAAGAAGAGAGTTTATCTTTGCTGCTTGTTTTTTTGGTAACTATATCACTGTAATCATCAATTTATCTCTTTAATATAGAAATTATGAGAGCCGTATGTGCTTGTGTGTGTAAAAACTCATAATTAATAGCAAAGGCCTTCAAGTAATTTATGAACGTTCCTTCAGCGACACACACACAAGCGCGCGCTTTAAAGGGCTTAACTAAAGGTTTAATTAATGAGTAATACGGCGTAGAAAATTAAGGGCGGTCCGGGACAGGATCGAATTGATGCATACTTGCTACAACATAACTATGTTTACAGGGAAATGGAGGATGGAATGTAATTTTGTCCATCAACGTCGTTCAGAAGACCGACATGGAGAAGAAGTATCAATTGGAGGCGCGCAACGAACTAGGGACGAATTTTTATGATTTTATTTTGTCGACATCCGCAGAACCATCGGGTAAGTTATTCGAGAAATTCAATTTACGCAAGTAAATTCTCTCTAGTAATATCTCTCTCTATTGGAAACGTTACACCATGCACTTAGAGATTACTTGTACATATCAAAAATAATAGAATATTTCGATATATGTGTGTGTATGTATATATATATATATATATATATATATATATTTACGATGACTCTGACAGAGCGGAGAAGAATGTGGCATTTCCGATCGACATTGCGCCAATTTTTAAGGCAAAATTTTATTCACATACCCTCTCGTTTGAACTGATTAAATTTCTGTTAAAACGGCGCACGAACAAACGCGATTGTGTCCGTTGGTTTGCGCTGTACAGGCTTAAGCTTGCCGTGAATTTTTCAATTCGCGATATCGTTTCCGTTATCCGAACGAATGAAATTCAAGCTTGGCGCAATTAATTATATAGTGGTTGCTCCGTATGTGTGTATATCGTGCTCGATCGAGGATTATATAACATTCAATTCGTTGATCTCCGATGTGTGTGTGGCAAACGGATGATAAATTACACGCGAGCAATCGATACATCTCCGCGCGCTTTCTCTCTCCACATGCCTTCTTTCCCCGTCCACCCTCAACTAACATTCACACTTGGCTGTCCACCGACCCCGCCACCGTCATGATCGTAATCACAGCCGCGATCTCGCACGTAAAGTTGCCACTATCGATCGCCACCGCCGATCACACATACACGCGCGCGCGCATTCTAGTATATCCGTCCGGTTTATGTTTTGTGTGCGTGTCTAACCATATCGATCCTTCACCGCATGCTCACGCAGGACCGCTCAGTAACTTCTATGGTAAGCTCTCCGAACACATGCACGCACTAGGTAATGTCACTTTTTCAAATTATTATACGTAAGTAGTTTGCGTAGTCACGTAAGCGTGCGGCGTTCCGTGCGACGATTCCGCGCAAAGCCGGACCTGCGATGACCACTCCGGAAAATTAATAACTGTTATTTGACTAAGGGCGCGTAATACACGTCGATCACGAAAACATGTTGGACGTTGATCGAGCGATGTGCAATTTACCAATTTCCATGGTGCGCGATTGCGCGCATCGCAAAATAGTGTAGATTTCATCGATCCAGATCGGTTTGCACGTAACGCCGCGCGTGTGGTCGAGTACACGTCGCACTTTAATCATTATCTATTTTTTTTCAACGTCGATTTCGGCGGAACGTTTCGCAATTCGCAACGTTCGTGTGACGGTCTCTGACAAATTCGCAATATCTTCCTTATGAAGATATCGAGGAAATAATCATCGTTTTTTTCTGGAATTTTCTGAAATTTCTATTTTTCTTATTTTAGAAATCAAATCTCTAATTAGAATCAGATGGAAGTTTATTCGATGTTCAGTGGAAGAGAAAAATGATATTTGAAACCTTGATATTTCAACTAAAGCGGTTTCGAATCGATCCAAGAATGACATCGGTTGCGTTCAGCAGAGACAGCTACTTTGCGACCTCTGTAAAATTCGTGAATCCGATTGGTGTATGCTCTCAATCTCGGCTGAATCTAAGAGCATACACCAATCACATTCATGAATTTTACAACAATAGCAAAACAACTTTCTCTGCTTGGGAGAAAAATCAGTTGTATATATGCCGCCTCGCCTAATAATCAATATTCATTATGTATCTAACGCGATAAATATCTGCGACACGTTTATATAAATATCAGTGTCTTGGAATTTGGATATTTAAGTGATTTGCGAGAGTGGAAGAGAGCAAAAAGCTCGCAAGCTCTTCTATACGCCGCGTTTTCTTCCTTCTCGTGCCAAAAGTACTTACTCATTTGTGTTGATCCAAGACACTGATAACACGACACGTACCAGCGACTATGATAACGAGAGACAATCTTTTTTTACACGATTTACAGGCGTTGATTTGGACGCTGGATCCATCATCGGTATCGTCGTGGGCGTCATGGTGCTCGTACTCATTATTTTCCTCGTAATCTTTGCACGTGCGACCGGCCGCTGGTGTTTTGCAGGTGAGTCTATTTGAAAATGCACACTCGATACAAAAGCCCCCTTTTTAGATTACACGCCACGTATTACAATGCCAGCCTCCCTTTATTATCTTATTTTTTTCTTTCGTTCTCTCTAAAAATTTGGTTGCGCGGAAACGGTCGGAAACACTGTAAAACTTGGGTAGAAGACGTTGCTTGCGCAGGACGACTAACTTCTTGGAGAGAGTTAAAAGCAAGCTCGTTAAAGTTATCGGAACAGTATATAGCTAATTATAGAAAATGAAGTCGGTCAGTTGAGATGGTTGGGACAAGGTAAATTTTGTATTACCAGATGAGATATCGGCTACGATGTAAATGAAGGAAAAAAAGAAACGACATGATTTGTTTAAACATTTTCTTCAATCAACGTAACGGATGTCTCACGTCAAAAATTTACTTTGCACCAATTTTTCCTTATTCTCCGATCTAGTTCCTATTTTTATATAAACTCCGATTAAAAAAATCTCCAAGCGTAAATAAAGTTTAGTAAATAATAGAAAAGCTCAAATATATATAGTATATACTTAATCACTTTATAGTATATATTTAATCACATTATAGTATATACTTAATCAGATTTTGAATAATTCGATTAAATCTAATTTGTGCCATAAAGTCGGGTCGCTGATATGGATAAGCAGAAAAGGAGAAAATCTGTCATTGTTTTCTACTCATTCCATGTTTTCATCCACGCAAGGGTCTACGACTTTTAACTCACTATAGTTTTAATCTGATTATTCAAACGAAATATCGGTTAAGTTTTTAGCGATTTACTGGAAGCTACGACTCGATCAGAGAAAAAGAATCCTTCATTTATCCGACTCGCGAGCGTATGTAATAAACGGAGAAAATGCATTTCTGACGCATCACATATGATATACGATTGCGACGGGTTATCGTGAGTGACGTAAAGGAGGTTTCAACGTTTCAAGATATTTTTGCGAAAAATGCAGAAAGAGCGGATAAAACAATTGCGCTGATCGACATAAAAAAAGTTGCAAGTTTTGCGATAATACAATTGTCTATCACAACACTCATCACCTTTTCCTCGTTGTGATTGTCGTTGTCGCTGTTGTTTGTCGTAACTATTGTTTTTCGTTAATGTTGCGTTACGATCGCGGTGCAGTGTCTGGCAGTACACGATTAGCCTAAACGCGAGATAATTATCGCGCGGTAGTACAGTGTATGCGCGCAGTAGAAGTGTGTGTGTGTGTGTGTGTGTATATATATATATATATATATATATACATACACACACATACACACACACACCTTCGGGTTTAATTAGTGCGCTCTCCGAGAATCAGCTCTGTAATGCTCTGTTACCGTACTTTATACATACGTATATATATACATAAGTATATACATATACGTGTATATATATACATCTATTTATATATATGAATATACTTTTATCTCTCTGAACGTATACAAATGTCTTATGTGTTGTGCCGCTACCGATAGGACAGCATGCGAGTCGGGCCAAGTAAAGAATACGGAGATACAACAACGATTACCTTGATTCCGTACTCTAGGCATGACACTGTCCAGGGGTAAGTCACCTCAGGCAGCAAAAAATACCCCTTCTAAAATATAATGCTCGTTCTCGTTCATCATCGATCCACCCGCCCGCCCGTCCGTCCGTCCGTCCGTCCGTCTGCCCGCTCGTCACCTTTTTCTGGGACCATTTTTATCAGCTACGGCACCCTCTCTCGCCTATGCGCCATCATCTTCAGCAACCGGCTTATCAACGACCGCGACCGTTTTACCCGGAGTTCGAGAGCGTTGCAGAAACGCCGGAGCGTGTCCCTCGCTTCAAATTTAATACACTTTCCGCCTAGCTCTTCTCCTCCCCCGACGCGAGCCCAACGTATTCTCGAATTTTTACGCCGCACCATCATTTTTATTTGGCACGTGTCGATACGTAACCGTTTATCGATTTATGGCCTAGCGTTTTATATCGGCGCGATAAACATCCCGCTTCTCTCCTCGATTAATCGACCCGTTCTCCGCCGCGTTCTCGCTTTCGTTCGTCGCTTTTTCGTAGTTTCGCACGCGCGTTTTTTGCCCGTGTTTCTAAGATGCGCCGTCTTATGGCTATTTTTAGCATGAAATCGTGCGCTGTCTGTACTTAAAAAGAGGAAAAAATGATACGCACAACTGATATGATGAAGCAGATATAGCAAAAATGTTTCTTGAAGGAAAGGGGACAATTTGACATTTTCGCGACAGAAAATCGAAGCGGATAAAACCACTTTAGCACTTTAGACGCTTGAAAATTCAATTTCTTTTAGCACGAGAGAGAGAAAGAGAGACATATTTTGAATTTTATGTTACATTATATTCTTATAACAGAGATCACTCTTTCTCTCTCGCAGTGAAGTAACAACTATTGTACGTAAAATCGAGCAATCCTGTAAAAACCGCGGAGAGTGCAAAGTTTAACGGTGAAACTTTCTATGGCCAACACTATCTCGGGCAATTAAAAACGTCTGCTCGATAAAATTATTCTCCCGATAATTCACATTACATAATTACTGCTTCGCGGGAACGTACATATTCATACATATGTATAAACATCTCAATGAATCCTAAAAAGTAAATTTAGTATTCGGACATCTTCGTGCATTTTTGTGATAATTACTTCGTTTCGTGCAGTACGTTGATAAACGAATTAACGTGTAAACATAAAGAATAGGGATATAGAAATGAAACACATACGCGCGATCCAAGCTGGGAGTAATGGTCTCTCATTCTGATTACATAATTTATTTATGAAACGCAAATAAAATTTGGTGACGAAATTAGTAATGAAAATTATCTGATACATTTTATTAGCTAATTTTGCTTCGAGAAAGAGGATCGGAAATAAATTTTACTTGAAAGGTGCGTAAACATGAACGTAGCAAAGTATGCAAAATAATTTTCGTAAACGTGATCGTAAGACGTATTTCGAATTTTGGGCCTTTCCGCACCCACCTGGTCGCGATACGCTACGTGACTGGATGAATTTCGATTGCTACCCACGTCTCTCGACGTTGAAATCAAATCGACGATCATTACTTCCCACTGGAATAGCGCCTGACGCACAATCACGTCACCGAACTTCATTGCATGTCGATAGAACCTGCTCCGTAGTCACTTAACAATAATTTAAGCATACTTATTGCGACACGTTCACAATATCGTCTCCTGTGTCTCTCGTGCAAGTCTTACAGCCTGTTTACACCATGTCAATCACGACGCCGTGCACGATACCGTCGAGATCACGGCTTAAAATCATTCTTTATGTACGTCACGTAACAGCTGATGATAACTGACATCTTATCATTACTTATGATACAATATTACGTTTATAGAAACGATAAAGTATCACAATCTGGCGAACGTGCAATACGTGCAACAACAAACAACAATTTTCACACGAATCGATCTCGTGCGATGTCGTGCGGATAGTGTAAAGACGCTGTAAGCCTCCGAAGATACAGTATAAAAGAACATAGCGTTTTCTTTTGTGTTTCTTTTTCTTCTCGCAACAAGCAACGATGAGCAATCGGCAAAGGCAAGTGTGGTAAAATTGTTCTGAGCAGAAACGACCGGTCCGCTGGATATGATTACCCTCTCCGCCTGCTTTCGGCGCTGCCCGTCGCCGTTTAATGTTCTTTGGTTCGTTAACAAGTACGATCTCGAACTGCGAATTTTCTTTGCTCGATTCCGATCGTACAAGCATGTTTGTCACCTGAGATCCCACCGACCCCCGGCTCTTTTACTTTACTTAAATCCCGAACGCAGATTGAGTGTGTATTCTTTTTGTTAGCTAGGTGATTAGCGTTTTAACAGCAACAGCAGCAACAGCATCGTGTTCTATTCTTTCTGTCTACTCGAATTTATCTTGCTTGAAACGAAATTTACGTTTAGTGCAATGGCCTGCCTGTGAATGTTACGACAATCAGTTTCTTTCTGATGTTTGTCATAATTCGTACTTTTTATACAACGCACGAGCGATGTAAATCTGAGAATGCTCCATGTATATACTCTCATCCGACGGGAACGTCAGTAGCATAGACGATCGAGTGTGCATCGACGCACCTTTTATTTCGGGCACACGACATTCACACTGTACATTGCCGTTACACTTGAGCAATACCCGTTCATTGATAATGCCGTGCGCGTAATAAGGATAAATGTGTCTGGTATGTTTGTGTTATAAATAATTACACATTGATCGCATAATGGAGACGTGAACTTTATCGCGCACAAGTACGTAAGAGCACGACTGACATAACGATCTTGATATGACGAGTTCTTGATTCCCTCGACTAGAGAAACGGATATTGAATTAAGTCACTCGAAATATAATTGTCCTACACTCTCGAGGAGTACTAATGTAAAGAATTCTTTAATTAACGTCATACTTGTGGTATCATTTCGCGGAGAGAGAAAATCTTTTGTCGCAAGACGTAACTCACACCGCTCGTACGATTCGCGAGAAATATCGTGCGCAAACAGAAAGACGTCCGATAGTATCGATTCATCGACAAGATAAACGGTAGTCGAGACAAGTGTATCGAACGGTGAATTCGCGCACAAAGAGATCGTATAGGAAACAGAAAGGAAAAGAGAGAGAGAGAGAAAGGGAGAGAAGGAGGAAAAAGAAAGAGAGAAAAAGATAGAAAGAGAATCCACACACGCACATTTGCCTTGACCGATCGTGGCGTTGCTTGTTGCAGCGAGACGTCGCGGCGATGAGGAGACTGGGGGTGACGTCGGCGCCGGAAGCGAGGCGCACATTACGCCCAGCGACGAGGATGAGGAGGATCACGAGGACCCGCGTATCATCGACGAGAAAATACCGCAAGGAGGCCAAGAGAATCCGATACACGCGAGCACCGAATACGTGAACGGCCGTACGGACATTAAAGACGCCAAGAAGGACGAGAAGACGGACACGCCCGTTTAAAAGAAAGAAATTCGGGCGTTTTCACGCACTTTCCTACACCGTCTCTTCTGATTCTTCTTCTATTTCTCCTACGCGCGGGAAAAAACCGAGCTGTCACGATTTCCTCACGTTACATCGGGCTTCAGCACAGTAACGACCCAAAGTTTCCCTCCGATTTTCGTATTTACGAGCGAGACGCGCGCAGAACGTTTTACACGCTATTTATCTCGCATTTCGTTCGCAGCAAGACGAATTGTTTCTGTACAAGACGAATTACGTAAGAATAGAAGCGCATTTAAAACTTTTTTTCCGATAAAATAGATAGATAGATAGACGTCACGCGCGTTTCGCTGAACCGCGCCTAAAACTAGCATACGATGCACGATTTCATATCTTCTGATACGTATGTCACGTTGTAAGTATACAAGGCTCCAATAATGTCTTCCATTTTCGGTTAGGATATTTTGGTTCAGACGCATTGTATCTACATATTTTTGTATCATGACTATTGGTTTTAAGAAGAATCAACCGCATCAAATGTAACAAACGGTTATATACACGATGAATGCATATATGCACTATTACTGTTGCATCTAATGTAACTGAGTTGTCAATTGTTCACAAAACCAACAGTCATATATAATAATATAAAATATAATATACAAAAATATGCAGGATACGCTCGAGCTAAAATACTCTAACCGGAAATAGAAAACATGATGTCCTGTGCAGTTCAGTTCACTGCAGGAATTGCTACCATACATTGGGCAATCTATGTTCTGAATTGAACTGTCTATAGCGTACCAGTCCGCATGCATGTCAAAAGGGATAAAATCGTGCATTGTGTGACACCGGTTTCAGAGTATCGATCATGCATCTTTTTCCTAGTGTGCAAAGTGAAAAGTTTCACGTGAAAATGTTCATCCTTTCATTGTTCAAAAAATTGTATGATCGCAAAAGTCGTCGAGTTCACGTAAAACTGTTCGTTTTTCACGTTTTCGATTTTAGGAAAAAGTTACATGATCGCTACCTAGAGACGAACTGCGTTCTGCTAGCGCGTCGCGTTCGCATTATTCTTCGACAGCAGTTGATTCAAAAACGACGGCAGTCTTCAAAAACGACCATAGGTGTTCGCGTCGGTTAAGCTCGATTCTCAGCCCGTCGACATTCGGCTACGACGCATCGAATCTCCCCTTCGTCGGCCAGTGAAGATACTGTTCAATAGATCTGGCTTTCTTTTTATTTCTTCTTTGATAGACAGATTTTCGCGAGCCGACAGGGCGAATTAAGTTTTAGTCGCGATTTGTTTTTGAATAAAATTAACGATTTTAATGGATTTTTTAACAGCGTTAAACACATAATTTAAAAAATACTCAATATTTTAAACGTAGAACTTCCTCTTAAGAGAAGCAGAGATCTGATGCGTAGAAACGCGAATCTCAATTTTTTTATATGGATCTATGAGTGTGTCCGATCGGGAGATTTTTGCCGCGATACGCTCGCTACTGGACAGAAGACACATGTGGTTCCCATGGTGGACTTAGCGATGATTATAAAGTAGTTATTACAAATTTCTGGGGACGCGCCTTTTGTCCCCATTGACAGCCACGATAGGCATCCTCACGACGAACCGAACAAATCAAATTGTGCAACCGATCTTTTTATAAACAAGACACACGAGACGACACACGTTCGTTTACGCGCGACGAGACATTACGCGTGCACGCGCGCACGTGGGGATTTGCGCGAGTCGCGAGAGGGAAAATGTTTCTCCGCTTCTACCGGATCAGGTCCCACACCCCACGTAAATTTCACGATATTCGGGCGAATGCATTCGTGCAAGGAACGACGTGGGCGCGTACCATTAACGCTAAGGCAAAGGAACACATTCCGCGATAAGATATTTCTTTCTCAATTGTAAGTAGGAATGTTTTTGTGAACGTAAATCTTTGTGAAATCTATCTCTATTACTGTGATCGTAATGTTTTTCGGTTTCGTGCGTGTTGTAACAACGCGTTTTCCGCGTTAACTTTCGAGGCAATTAGATTATCGAGTCCCGGTGAAAATTTCTAGGAGTTTCAACACAGTTGATCGCGACACGCACTTATTTGAATGAATTGACCGGGTTTTAATGCGTGCTCATACAATAGTTACCGCGGTATCAAAACAGAATATGCAACCGAACAACGAGAACAATTGCCATGCATATATGAGTGGAAGGAAGATTTTTACGAAATTTCGAACGACGTTTCCATCGAAGGTGCGGTCGCGTTTCCGTATTATTAACCACAACTACAAATTTTTCCATGCCTTTTGTACTGTAACATTTTTACGAACGCTGTAACATTCCCGAAGTGCGTTTTACTTACGTGCGTTTTATCGGAGAGTGAGAACTTTTTACACATAAGTTACATATATATAAATAAATATATGTATAGTACAATAAGATCATTGCGCGGACGTACGGAATGTTGCGTAAGTTCCTAAACAGGGTTACAACGTTACGCATTGTTCACCTAATTCCAAAGAGTTCGATGCTAAGGATACGTACACGCAGGGAAGTCTGTCAACCGGTTCAAACGATATATTGATTATTCCGAAATACGAGTTCAATTAGGCATTCGAAATTTTTTTTTTTCTTTTTTCTTTGTATGATATTGCCCACCCCATTTCCTTGTTTTCCCGACTTACGCAACTTACGAAACATACTGTATATATAATTGTAGCGACTAAATGTCCGTAGAGGGACGTTTCGATAATCTGTATTAAATACAACTTTATAAGATATGAATTGCATTCAGAGAATCTCATTTACGAAACGATATATAGATGTGTAATGATTATTCCGTTTTATAAGAAAACAGAGCAATTTTATAATAGCGTCTTAGTATGACAAATACGCTCGATCAGACCGATTGAGAGACGTAAAAAATCGAGCACTGATAAGATTTATATAATATTCTTGCGACATAAAGGATGTGTGTTTTAAAACTATCATACGATATATTAACAGCTCATTCCGTAGCTTAATTAGAATCGAAAATCGTCGAAACATATAAGTACAATTGTAAGCGTGTAAAATTACGCGGCCATATGAATTAGTTACTATGGGATCTCGACGCTTTTTTATATTAACTGACTCTAATCAATCTGCAGAGTATATAATCGTTCTCTTGAGTCAATATTCATAGTTGTGTGAATTATATACAATATTCCATTGAGAAAATACTTAATTCTAAATTCGTATTCATATATCTATATTCAACTGTTCTAATTAATATTACTTGTATAAAATATATTGATGAATAATTAGTAGACTATGAATATCGGCTTTAGTCTTCTTATTAAAAATCAGTGCGACTTATGTTTACACATGCATTATATAAAATATTCTATGAGTGTTGAAATTCAACACTCACCGTTTTCTGTTGAAGTCCAGCAAAGTCCATTCAAGATCGTGTCTGAGTCGAAATCTTATTTCTAACCAAGCAAATTCCATGGAATTTGAAAGACTAGTGAATAATCTCAAAATATAACATTTTTCAAGCTATTATCCTTTGATGGTATATATGCTACTTTATTGACTGCCGTTTTCTCCATATTGAAGCTTAGATAAGGATTTATTTAAGAATTATTTAATATTTAATTGTCTCGATATTCTTTACCTGCATTTTATTTTTATTCTTAATTTTAACAAACAATTTGTTAATTGTGTAACTTAACTGCAGATAGAATATATAAAATAAGCAAATATTACTTATTTTAATAAAAATTAGTAAATAAATACATAACTCTTTAAAAGAGACAATATTTTTTCCCATAATTAATTTATTATTTCTTTTCTTGACGTAGAAAATTGGTATAATTTGAAAATTCAAAAGAACACACACAAGAAAAAGAAAATTATTAAATTTAAAATAAAATTTGCAGTTCAAGAAGTACTATTAACATATTGACTGCCGTCTAATTTCTATTGATTGTATAAAAGCTTAACTAATGATTAAATTATATCAAGTGTACAGTACATTAATGCAATTTGAGACATATGTATAATTTATCTCGTTTCAATATTTCTATTAGTCATACAACCACTTTTTCAAATTAATTGTATTTTATATGTAATGTGTGTGTAACGAGAAAGATGTGTGGTCCCAGTGAACACCAACTACATTCTATCAGACAAAAATATCTAAATATTTATTTGGTATTTTGGATTTATTTGGATACTAACAGTATATTCACTTAAATCTAAATTCTTTTATTTAAATAAAATAAATAATTACTTTAATTAACTAAGATTTTCCTGATGTTTTAAGAAAATGCATTCTTTTTTTCAAAAATATCTTATGTTAATATGAGTAAATATATTTTTTTGTAATACCCACCAACTAAATATTTACTATTCCTTAGATATTTTTTCTCTCAGTATAACAGTGACATTACATCAATGTATAATTTACCATTCAAGAATGCAATTGTTACATAGCACAAGTATTGTATCACAATTTACATTGTTGAATGAGAAATGATAATATTGATATGACGTAGCTAATGGTTGGTATTTACTGGGATGCTATTATAATACTGGTTACCTATGATAGTCATAACAATCAACATCAATCTGTTAATGGCAGTCAGACTCACAGTAAATCCTAAATTTCGACTCAGGCACCAAATTTGTTACTGCATCCCCTAACGGAACTACGTTCCATATTCAGCATTCCGTAGCGACCACGGATTCCGTCGTATACATCGTTGACCGCATATCGCTTTCACTACACTCGCGACGCGATTTGATTTTAACGATTTGAACGTTTTACAAACATTCTTTATTGTTTCTTCAAAAAAAAATTATAAAGTCGATTAACGTAAGAAACAGAATCGATATTTAAACGATACGATCGAGTTTCTGGCACATTGGAACACTCACGTTACGAAATGTTTCGGGAAATTCTTACTCGCGAATTCTTGTATATTGAAGATCGACTGCGACATTGAACGATATCAAACACGAACCAATGGCAAGTGACGTGTATCTCTAACGTACGATGGTTAGGCGCGATATCTCAACAAAAGTTACCTGTAAAGATTTCGCGAACACTGTCGCTTAATGTGTCAGTGTCAATTTCACTTTAATGTTTCTTTGCGTTTGCTTTAACGAAATTCAAACTCACTTCAAACGAAAACACGACCGAGAATAAGAAATCGTAAACAAGAATGACTAGACCGCCAAAACAATCATGGCGGCTCTAATATAACTTGTTTCACGCTTGGTGGCGCAACACGTGTCATACATAATATTCAAAATAATTAAAAGATCGTACTGAATGAATAAACACACTTGAATATACACTTGAATTAATTTTATAAGTTAAATCATAAATATATATATGTGAATAAATAATGAATTCATTACGTATATTAATGTTTTCACTAAAAATTCATATTAAATAAAATAATTCATATTAAATAATACTAAGCGAGATATTTAATATTTTAATTAAATTTACAGACATTTGAAAGAACGTTCCGCTAATTATCTTGAATGATATTTTATATGACAAAATATGTTGGCATGAAAAACTAGCAAAATAAGTCGCACTGATTTCAACAAAATATATTTAAGCACCCATCACCTTAAATTATCATCCATTTTTCTCACTCACCAAACATCTGCAACTCAGAGTAGACCACGTTCCGCTATGTCAAGATCTGAAACAGATGAAAGACACGACTGTATTACAATTTAGAATAGTTTAACGACCGGGTGCGTCTACAAATATGAATTAACTCTTTCGCTCATAATCCAAATTATTTCAATAGTTTTCTCTCGATTTTAAACTCAAAGAATTAATAAGAGAAATATAACGAATCTGTAAATTTACCTTCAAGCCGACTCTGCTTGGCCCGAGCCGGATCCTCCGGAATAGCATTCCCGGAATCGTATCTGCTTGTCGGCTGCAACGTCTATTTTATCTGAAACAAGAAACAATTTGTCCTGATTAATTACAGTAATCTCAAATAATAATTCGGCATAGAACATTCAAAAATACAAGAGTTTAGACTGTATTCTCTTTTAAAATTTAATAAAACTCAAGTGTGATAATCACCTAAAATCAGTTTCGCTCGGTTTTCGTTATTCACGATGATCTCGGTGTGCGAAATGTAACGCGAATACCGTATCATCACGTTAACTCTAATCGCGTAATAAAATCGAAAATAATGAGCGACACCGCTTCATGTGCTCACTCACTCACGTCCGCGACTATTATGGCCCTACGCGTGTTTGACTCAAGTACCGAGCGCGCGGAAGGTCGCGCGGACACCAACACAATACGCGATTGCGACTAGCTCATGCGGAGCGTATCGAAAGAACAATGCATTCAGTGAGATGTTCCGAATAAAATCGAATAAAATCGATTAAAATCGAAAATTGAATAAAATTGAAAATTTCAAAAATCTGACTTAGAGTTGCGCAAGAAAGTAAACTTCACTCTTCGAAAATCATGTATCAGATTTGACAATTTTCTTCAAATCAGATATAATTCTATGTCTAATTAACCAATTAAAATTGGATTAAATTAAAGTGACTAAAATAATTTGAAAAAACAGTTAAATCTATTATTGGCAATCACAACTTGCTATTATCAGTCAATCGTCATGTAAGATAAAAATATCAATTCCAGAACACGGAATGTCCTAATCCTGGACATTGTTTTAGTCTTTAAATACGAATATTTAAACTTTCAACATAGAAGATGTATGTACATACTCAATACTTGTATATATTTTATGTTGAAAGTTTATTTTAAAACTAGAACAATAAAAGAATGTCCAGGATTAGATACATGTTTAAGTATTGATACTTTTGCCTTACACACATGAAATCGCGAGGCAAAAATAACCAGGCTAAAGCACGATTGAAAATTCATGTCGACTGAGTTGCGCGCGACAGTTTTAAAAATGACAAATGACTTCGCAGTACACATGTCATTATGAGTTTGAGCGTGAATTTTACACGATAATTGCTGGCCAACTTTGCTCACAACTCGAAAACTATCGTTACCTCGTCATTTTCATGTTACGATGCTCGATATTAATTAAGATCCTAGAATGTGCCATTAAAGTATCGTATGGTAGTTTTGGAACATCCTGCATAAAAAAATTATACAACATTGACTGCCTCCGTTTGTCGTAATTTTTCTTATTCTACGTGTTTTTTATGATATATAATGCGGCTATTTGTAAGCGATATTTGCGATTATCTAATTACGCAATTTTGATACGAGAAACATGTTTCGGTTTTGAATAAAAATTCGACTCACTTTTCGCAACGACACGCGCAGCCCTGTTTCGCTTTGTTGTGGACGGCAAGTATAACTAATACACTGCACAAAAGTCGAATCATATCCAGAGCGACGACATGAGTTTCTAAGTACAATTGCGATAATCAAATCTTCGAAAGCTGTCATGTAATATTACAATTTTTTAAAAGAGATACGTATTGCGTATTATTGCACGACGAATTATTCTCGCTGTATCGAGAGTGAATCGCCGTGTGCGGTGTGTTAAGTATATTTCTCGATCAAAATGACACATATCCTACAGGATCGTCGTAAGAAATTTTTCATCAAGTTTTAAAATCAATTTTGTATTTAATGAAACGTATTGCGAAAGTTTAGGCATGATACATCTACAGATATCAGGACATGCCTAGAAATCCGATTCCTCGAGAAACTCATGACAAAATTATTATTTAATTCATTCTTCAAGGAAATCCCAGATCAATTTTTATCTGACAAAACCTGATTTCCAGGTTTAGTTAACATGATATTTACCGTTAAGAAACTCCCGAGCGACTCTCATGCTGAAAAGAGAGTACATCTCTATTCATGATAGAATGCGGTCTTACCGAGTTTGATATAAACCTTAAGAGGCTTGTATCTAGCCACATCGAGCACACTTTCTGTGGCACGTTAATGGGGCTGCGAGTGGGACTCGTTCGCGAAGTGAGTTTCGCGAATCCTTATTGTTGTTGTCTTTCGACAATAAGTATCGTTTGTACTTTCGTATCGGCAAGTTCTCCTTAGCTATCACCAAACGTAACTCTATCAATTCCCGAACACTTTGCAACACGTGCGCACACGTACACGTCACGTACACACGAACACGAACGTAGGTCTCGTCGGCATCGCGTAAAAATGACTTAGGAACCAAAGGATATGAATTCTCGCATGTACCATTGGTCGATAACATGCATTTCCGAAATCCGCACACGTACACGTACCCACAAACCTACATCTTCATCGTTTTCCCGGATGCGATCGTGTTTCCACTTACTAGAAGGCCCGTGTCGGCCGATGGATATTATCGAGGTTCTCCTCAGAGAAAAAGTGATTAAGCGAACGCAGTATATAATTATGATAGCGGTACAATCGTGCGATGCGTTCGCGAGAGGTGACGGACAAATTTCGACGGGAGAGAACATCGATTGCGGTTCGTCGGCCGACGGTCGAATCTACTGCGTGTTGTACATACTAAATATATATATAAATAAAGATATATAAATATAAAAATATAAATATAAATATATATATATATATATATTATATAAATATAACACGGTACGCGCGCGAGATCGAGGAACGGTACCGGATATATAAATATATATATATATTCTGTGTCGAAGGCACTTGGCTTGCAACTCGTGAATGCCGATCGAGTATAAGTAACTCACTTATCCATTTGCACTCCAATTGCCGTGCGACCTGTCGTTATCCGCGAATTTTTCAGGGTGAAAGATATTATCGGGCAAGAATGATATGATATTTACTTAAAGGAAGTTGACGAAACTTTGAGGGGTACGAAAGAGCGACACGTGCGAGGAGGCGTAACGGAGCGGCATGCGCGGAATTAATGGACAAGTATCGGTACTCGGAAACTGGAGCTGCTGAATGTCACAGCGTCATTCGCAACTAGACTAGACAGACGCACGTCCTACATCCGAAAACGCGAGTCTTCCTTACAGCCGCGCGGTAAAAGGAAGGAAACGTTACGTGCTCGGGGGCATTTATTCCTTGCTCTCTCTTTTCAACCGTATTCGAAGCTTTTTTATTTTCTACTCTCTATTTCTCGGTCATACACGAATGGAAAGTTTCTTCTTCTTCTGCTTGACCTCCGTCCTTCTATTTCCTAGCCGAACGCTACGGAATAGAAGCAAAAGGAAGAAAGCGATATGGGAACGATAGGTCAACAACATTGGCCGTTCTACTTCCGAGTTATCGATACATCCGCGTGTACATTGCCATTGGGAACTCCGTTCGATGAGGTCGGCACGTTGTTCGCGCCGTCACAGAGGCTGTCACTTTTCAACCCGAATATATCGATCTGTTAGTATATATAATATATAGTATAAATATATATATGTGTAATTTTTTTTATGCATTATATATGTATAATCATGGTAATATATATTATGTATACTAATGTCCGTATGTTAGTATATGTAATAGAGCCTAAACAAGAAAAAGGGGAAATCGCGCGTTTACCTAAGAGATAAAAAGAAAAAAAAGAGAAACTAGAATACGCAGAAGTCGTTTCGTCTCCGCAACACGAATGACATCGCGACGATCTTGTTGCAGCGGAAGCGAATGTTGATGCAACGCCACACAGGCGACCCAAATCTTTTATATACGCCACATGAGTATGAGCATTTTCAATTTTTAAATATTTCACAACACTCCGTAAAAAAAAAGCGGAGAAGAACAAGAGATTACGCACAGTTTTCCGGAAAAAAGAACAATGCGACGAAAGAACTGACTGAAAATGATGGATAATTCATTCAAAATCTGTCCTAGGCTAGGTGTACACTTGAGGTTCTCATTATCGAGACTTTCTCTTGAAACATGAAATTTTTGAGTCTATACAGTAACAGCGGTTGACTACTGTTGAGAGGCAAATTGGATTTTGAATCACTCTTTCGAACACTATACTTTAAATTACGATATACATCGGAATAATGAGATCTATCAAAATCTTTTATTACCCGTCGGTTAAATTTGGAAACTCAAACAGCCGAGACGTCTACACTGAGAGAAAAAAATGGTTGGCTTAAGTAAAATTACTTTTGAGCCCAACGATATTTTTTGGTTGTTCTAACACGAAAAGTAACAACATGCATTTAAGGTTATGATTACTAACATTATAGTACGATTTAATTAAAAAATAGTTTTCTTGGCCATACTTTGTAGTAATTATTACTCTATATTATTACTCTATAAATATTAAATAATAATAATATTACTTTGTAGTAATTATTACTCTATATGAATATAGTTACAAATATCTTTTTCTCAGTGTGGAAAAAATAGAAGAGTGAAAATGATTTTTAGTTTTAATGACAATTTTCGACTTGAATCAGGTTATAATCTAGAATTTGTCTAAGAGAAGATTTTCGACTTGAATCAGCCTGTCAATTTTATTCAGCCGCTCTTATTGCGCTTAGAGAGCTATTGTAGTGTAACTGTTTCCATATGAAACTCACGAGATTAAGTCGGCTCGAACAGGTCCAGAGAGACGATAGCAAAAACAACGTCGAAGATCACTGCCAAAATACGTGAACCGATATATAAGATTTTTTGTCATATTAAATGCCATAAGAAAGAGAAATAGAGAAAAAGAAAGAGAATATCGCGTACACCCTTCGTCTTAACTGTAAGTTACAAAGTAACATTTCTATTCGCTAAGAATGACTATTCAAACCGTAAGATCTGCGCTTTTCTAACTTTAATCGATGTTTGCGAATTGCGTGACAAGTATCGTCGTAGACCGCGGATTTTTTCTCTCGATTCTTTACAACGTGCTAATCAATTTATTATTCGATTCGTTCCGACCGTACGATTACTAGAAACGTAGTTTCGCGGTTAAGTATTGTAAGATTTACAAAGCGAAAAAAACGAAGGAAAACCATACGCTAATATATATTTGCGTACAAAATTCCCCGTAATACAATTTTATATTAACACATTTCTTTAATTTTGTGTAATTAACTTTTATTATAGGATTATTCAATTGTAACATGTAATTATACTCGTAACGTTTACGACTTAAATCTCGATGATCATGCTATATGAGGATATATATATATACATATATATACAGACGTAAATACGGGCGTGTAGAGATACAGATGTATGGCGTACACGTTCGATCGCATTTTTCGTTGCATTTGTCTAGGAGTTAAATGAACTTGTAACTAAAAACATGTAATATTAACAGAAAGATGACATTACACGTTATTAAGGAGCATGATCGTTGGCCATAACAAAAATGGGGTATATATATTATATATATATATTATATAAATATATTTATGTTAACGTATATAAGTCTCTGTAGGTAAGGTGATAAAAGTGCGATGGCGGCGCCGATTCGCCGGATCGCGGATATTAATAAATTACCTGCAATTGGTGTTCTTTGAAGCATTGTTTGGGAGCCACCGATCGCGCGGGATCGCGCAGCGACCGGGAAATTGAGTTTTGCGTGGAGCCTCGTTGTCTCGTTATTACCAATTAAGGGCCCAATCGAAACGGCGCCGTTGGCGATCAGTTTCGAAGATCGCTACTTTCTAATTAAGCTGAAGGCTTTAAACGCGGTTACACACGGTCACGATTAAAGGAAAAAACAAGAAAGAACAGAAAACGAAACAACCGTTGCAACCGCGCGTAAACGAGACACGAGCGAGAACGAGAACATTTTGTATCTGTACTTGTAGATACAATGCGATAGGCACACAAGAGTAAATCTAAACTAAGGATTCAAATGAAATTAATATATAGAAGAGCTGTATGTAATTAATTATAAGTTCATTCGTCGCTATGATATTATACTTAGGTATCGTATGATTTTTGAAATAAAACATTTGTTTTAAATACACAGGCGAATGTTGAGAGATATATCGACCCGTAATATCAACTTGGATTCACAATGACTCGATGATACTTTGTCGTAACTTTAGCCTCTAAAGGGTGACTTCGAGTTTGTGTGTTAGGAGCTATGAAATTAACTACGTTACTTTTCTCTTTCGCAACTCTACATTATTTTTCTATAGCGTCTCATGCACACTGCGAAAAATTTATTGTGTAACGAAACTATAAACATCATGTGCGTGTAAAACGCGCGCATCTCTCTTTTTATCTTAAATAGAAACAACTTGACAATACCGAATTAAATGCAAAAATTTGTCATTGTTACTTTCAGGTCGCTCGTCCACCAGAAACCTCGGAGAGTCGTGAGTATATTAAGACATATTTAAAATGCCTGAGTCGAAATCACATTATCGCACTCTCGCTTGCAGTATATTTGCACCATAGCACATAACTAATAAAACTAATATTAAGTATCGCATTACCGGTAGCGCGCTTCGTTTCAGTCTAATTGATTCGAACAAACGAATGGTAGATCCATTTCTTTTGCGTTGCTTTTTGTCGAGCGGCTCGACATTCCGTAAATATTCTATCGTAGATTTGTCAAGCATGCACACTTTCAGAGACTTCGCGGACCCGGCGACGAGCGCTAATCTCCTTCACATCAACAAATCGAAAACAGCGGCTGATGTCGTTAGAAAAAGGCAAGCAGCAGCTTTTTATTTTATTTGTTTGCAATGTCAGACGTCCGTCGACGCGTCCGCTTTTCTTACTCGCCCGGCAATTGGATTAAATTGCACAGAAATGAGCCAGAGCCAACAAAGTATTGTCCGTCAGGTCGCTTTCTGCGCGATTTGATCGAACTAGCAACTTTCTCTTGCCCCGCGGTGTGTCCTTCGGCTTAAATAGGTCTTGTACACTTGATTAAAACTCATAATTTGTTCGTCTAATTAGTACATACTCAAATTAAATACAGCTATTCATTAGTGCAGTAATTAAGACTGGGATATCGCGACAAGTTCGTTTCACCAAAGAGGAACGATAAGCACATGATAAGTAGACAGCTGTACACTTTTAATGTATGTTTTGCAGTTAATGAGAATTAGGTTACTCATATATCGTGCTGAACGCGAGTGAACAAAATCTCATTCTATATCTATGCACGTAATGATGAAATGGAAGACAAGTACAGCTTACAAACGAGTTCATGATAAAACCAATTTACGTAATCATTATCACATATTATTATTACGTAGAGATAATTGTGTATGTATATAATTATTAACTGAATCGTCGGCACACATATATTCGACAAGTAAATATCTAATTCTAAGTTGGATCATTCATCTGTATATTCTGTTCCGAAATGACTTGTCGCCTTTTCATTTTGCGTCGCACTTCATCCTTAATGTGATTCCGCGAATAATTCTTGAAAAAGGAGAAAAACGTTGAACCACAAAAAGCGCAATAAAAAAAATAAAACGCTATTCATGTGATAATTTGGTCATTCTAGTCATGTTCGTGTGATTTCCTGATGTTTTTATTTTGCAGTGAGAAAAACGTTGTGTAATTCTGCAACACTTTTATAAATCGACTTTTGTATTTACATAATTACTGACACAGCAATGCGCTACTCTTCTTATCGACATAAGTTCTTGAAACGTCCGTTTTTTGGTAAAAAAACACTTTATTCAATATGCACTTACTAGGTCAAGAGTTATATAATTTTATACCTTATACATACCATTTGAGATGGAAAATCGCAACTCTAATTATAATAATAGTATTATAATATGGTGGTTTTTTAACTGTAATATGTGTGTGGTTTCAACCTTATTTGTATACGTGTAAGGTCGAAAATCGTGTAACTCTCCAGGGAATGATAAAGCATTCACGACGCCATGTGTGCATAGCATGAAATGTCACTTACAATGTGCGAATCGCCTTGTATTTTTCCAAATGATTGTGTTTTTCCTCGAACGATTAACGCAATCGTGTGACGTTCATGATATGATTCCATTTCCTCTTCCCTGCTCTCCCT
Source organism: Odontomachus brunneus (assembly GCF_010583005.1). Lineage (NCBI taxonomy): Eukaryota > Metazoa > Arthropoda > Insecta > Hymenoptera > Formicidae > Odontomachus > Odontomachus brunneus. Next base: position 505,314 of record NW_022639497.1, read on the forward strand.
CACTCAACAATCGTAATTAGCGTGAAAAATCGACGCTTCGTACAATTAGCTTAGTCCAGTATCACACGTATGTGTATATCTGCCTGTCTAGTTATCACAAATGACATAACCGTATTAACGCAGTGCTTATTTCGAAACATTTGATAGACTTTGTCGTGCCCGTGTTGCCAGGACACGAAAAGAGTTCGAGATCGGTGATGCGGGCGCGGCAGGGTGTGTGGCGGTGGAAGAATTGTAGTAAAGGTTTTGACTACGCCTTGTAGTGTTAAATATAAAAAAGGTTTATTTAAATTGTACACTTGTATGAGTTTTAATTACTACTCCCGTACTTATGAGTTAATATGCGAACCGCGCGTAAGTCACGTATGACGCGTATGTCGCGGCGAGAGACCGAGATGTTAAGCCTGACGCGAGTGGTCTCTCCGCTTTTTTATAGTATTGTTTTAGACTTGTCGGAGGGGGTGCCTGGCGACAAGAACATTACCATATTTGGTAATGGTTCGATGCGTTTGGAATTGAGGTCTTAAATGCGGAATGTGCAAGGTGGTGCTTATCGCAGCACTTGCACATCGCTTCCTTGTTGTGGCGCAATTGAAACAATTCCTCGAGAAGTGTTTCGAAAGCGCTGGTACCATTCGTGATTATAACATC
>NW_022639497.1:506967-581097 GCF_010583005.1 Odontomachus brunneus
ATGTCGCGGCGAGAGACCGAGATGTTAAGCCTGACGCGAGTGGTCTCTCCGCTTTTTTATAGTATTGTTTTAGACTTGTCGGAGGGGGTGCCTGGCGACAAGAACATTACCATATTTGGTAATGGTTCGATGCGTTTGGAATTGAGGTCTTAAATGCGGAATGTGCAAGGTGGTGCTTATCGCAGCACTTGCACATCGCTTCCTTGTTGTGGCGCAATTGAAACAATTCCTCGAGAAGTGTTTCGAAAGCGCTGGTACCATTCGTGATTATAACAGACTTATATAAATGCATAGATAAGCTTCTCTTTCTATCTTTCTTTCTCTTTGCTAGAGAGAGCTCTTTACTAACCTTAATATCGTTAATTATGACTGGATAAACGACTGTAACATTCACACAAGGAGATATCCTAAATTGTTTTCTCATAATTCATATTTGCGTTACGTGTTGAGTCACACGAACACTCGCAACAATATGAATCTGTGTACAATAATATTATTACAAAAATTATATTCTCCCTAATTGCACAGTCAGTGCGAGTTAATAAACATTACGTGATGATCTAGGAAACATAAACGGATATAAAATTCTATAAATATAGATAGGATCGACTCGAGCGATTTCCTTGCAGTTTAACACGCGAAAGAATCATGTTTTTCTACATATATTCATGACAATATATGTTGTTGAGCGTGGATCGAACAGTCATATATCCACAACGAACATTCCTCAGATTACGATCGAGAATATCTAATAAGTAATGTTTATGCGAACGTTTTGCAAATGATATTCCTTGATCATTCGTCAAACTAAAACAAAAAATAAAACACACGCAAATGTATGTGCAGAGATTTATTAACATCAGAGGTAATCTAACAGTTAATAAAGAAAAGATTTATTAAGCTGTCATTTAATATCACTATCAGAAAGAGTTACACTATAAGCGCTGTGTATATCTAAAGTTAAATGTCGCGTGATACTCGCGAAATTATTATACTCTTGTCACTGATGAGACATGTATCAGATACAACTTGATTCATTTAATTAGAAGCGACACTGAGAGCGCCGGCAGGTATTCCCGATCTGAGATAGATGGCACATCATCTCGAGGACGACGAAGGCCAAGGATCAATTTGTCTCGACTTTTCGGACGAAACAAGGATAAGGTATCGGGTGCCGACACGGACACGATGAGGACTGTTGTCACTATCGACGACGAAAAGGTAAGCCACTGTTTCGCAATGAATAATGAACGTCGTTGACCATTTCTTTCCTCCACGAATTTCTTTCCTGCGAATTTTTGCGAGTAACAGCAACAATGACAATATATTCAATAAGTCACAGACAAACTACTCCATTGACGCGTTTAGTACGGTACGTTATAAAAAGTCACACAAGTTGGCGGTCAACAAAATCCTAAATATCTGGAATGTCTCGTCTAAAACGAATAATTCAATAAACGCGATGGTTTATCGAAAATATTTCATCATTGTACCATTATACTGTGCACACAAAAATCGAGACGTTCGTGTAAACACAACATAGCAATCGAGCCATTGAGAAATTTTCCCTGTTTAATGAAAAAGAAAAAGCGTAGCCTGCTTTACAAATTCCGTCTAGTCAGTTAAAGGAGAGTCAATAAATTCAGATTATACCTCATTTCGCGCGCGTTACAGACATTTTAAACAATCAGTTACGATCGATGATCTAGGAGACCAATACGACAACTCTTCTCTTAACGAATTTCTTACGGTGTGATCACTTCATTGCCGCCCAAGTGCAACATCGGCTTTCGTACTTTTAGTCGAGATGGCACATACATATGTAAAGCATGCGAAAAAATTACAGCTTCAAACAGCCGAGCCGGCCGCGCAAGAAGGCAGGACGAATCCTCCGACGAGCGAGGGTGGAATTGTGTACGCGGAATTGGATCTCACGCAACAACAACAGGGTGCCGCGCCTCGCCGACTTAATGAGGATAAAACGGAATACGCGGAAATCTTATACACGAAGCCGGAAGCTGAAGAAACGGTTGACAAATAACTGCGCGAATCGTTGTCGCAAAAAGTAATTAGCGTAGACGATCGCGTGTCGTCCGTATCGAGTCACAGGGACGGTAGTTTCTTCCGCGAAAGATGATGTTTTTGCATGAGCGAGGCGAAAACAAGACGAACATACAATTATACATGAGTTTTATAGAGACAGATATTTCGTTTCGAGACGCCAAATCTTACACATTTCGTTGACGATGAATCTTTTTATTGCCATGTATTACTCGTCCGTGTGTTTTCGTACGAAAACGAGCGTGAACGCGCATCTCGCTGATCAAAGCCCCGACGATCGTGTCGGTGTGTGATAATCTGTTTACGGTAAGTAATTTTACGATAAGAGGGCGATACTTCAATCTGTCCTTCAATGTACGTGCCGTGCCTACGTGATCGATAATCCTTGAAATCGAAGGCGAAAAAATACCTTCACCGACTAACCCGAACAGTCGTGAAATGTGTTTCGAGATATTGCGCGCGCGCAATTACTTCCCATAAATTTATAACAAGTTACGAAGAGGCATGCGTAAATAACCCTACTTATTTCGCATAATTTGCATCTCGTTGAATATATCCCAGAATATCCCAAAAGATAAAACATTTTTTTCACAATCCAGATATTTTATCGGACAACTTTTTACACAGCCACCGATTTTATCTTTTATATGAATGTTTCAAGTAATATTATAGTCTAATATTATTAGAAATAATCTTATAATAATTATTATTAATATAATAATAATTATTAGTATAATGATTATTAGTATGATTATTATTATTGCTATATTTATAATATCAATAATAATAGCATTGCAAATTATGAGCTTCTCATTATTACCGTTTATGTAAGCTTGTAACACTAATATCTGGACTTCTTGAAATATTCTTTAAAAAACTCCCCATTCTTATGCCTCTTCAAATATCTTCTGCCTACTGCGTGTATGACTATCGTGACATTTTATGTAAGCATCACGTCAAATGTACTTAAATAATATTGTTAATATTGTTATTGTCCATTTATGTAATACATAAGCGTGATAGTAATATTTTATTGTATGAGCCATACGCTCGACAGTCGTTTGAACCGCCGTTTTAATCACTGAAAAATTCGGAAGACCAATTTTAGAATTTAATAATGAAACTTCGATGAGATTGCGATGTGAAGTTTCTAAGGAATATTTAATGGATTACACAGAAATTAAGTTAAAGGGATGTTTTACGACAAGCGATATTGAATGGAATTATGCAAATGATTTTTTTAACGAGACGTTGTCTTCGTATTATTGTAAATTTTAAATGCTTAAAGACTATATATTTAAGTCGTATTATTTTTATTATATTGTATTGTATTGTATCTGTGTTGTCCCGCGGAGATCGAGACAAATATATGTACTAACGTCTATATAACACGTAAGATTTATATTATATATATATGACAATCGCGACTTACGTTTTTCTATCGGTGTGGTATTGTATTTTTCGCAAGATTATTATAGGCTTAACATGTGTTACATTTATCTAATCGTTCAAAAAGGCGATATAAGTTAAACGTAAGTGAATTATTAATTCCGTTTGATTGGTTCGATTATTATCTTAGGTGTAAAACCTATGATCGAATCGATTCACAAGCGTTTTTTGCCGTCCAATATTAATAAATTTAGTTACATTTTTGTACGCCTTTATTTTAATAAATAAATAGAATTAAAAATATACCATATCGTGATAATTGCCGGTATATATACTGATACTGATACTAATAATTATAATTTTCAAAAAATTTTTACTTTCAGTCTCTGATCAAATCTTTAAATCACACAATTCTAAAACCTAAAAAATATATTTATCGTAATAATGATTTACATATTTTTTTATTTTTGTATTTATCTGCATTATTTATCAATAATACAAATTATTTTATAAGCAAATTATTAAATTTCTTATCAAAAAACATCCTAGTAAAGCCATAATCCAATATACTATAATTAGTGCATTTAATGCCATTTAAAATTGTAAAATATTAACATTTTAGCTGTGTTGCGTATTGTTTGTAAATTTACAAATTTCAATAAATTCAATGTGAATAGAAAATTTATAATAAATGTTTGTCTCCTCAATTTCGTATTTATAACTAAATTGAGTAAATGATACTCTCAATAATTTCGCTCATTAACAAATTAGAGAGACTATTATTTATTCATTTTACATCCATATGCATTTATGTTTGATAAATGTTAACTTCTACCTAGGTATTCTTTTTTTTAGTAATTAAACATTAAGTATTGATTTATGTATGATCAAGTATACTAGCAAGAAGATAACATCTTAATTAAATATTCTAGATCTTTCCTTCGAGCAAAGTTTTGATCAGATCATTAAGTTTTTTTCGATATTACGTACGTTGTTTTTTAGTCACCTTGTACAATGTTGACTCGGATCGCTCCAATAAAATCGTAATTACATGCATTTGACTTTGCTCGTGTCATCGTCGCATGAAAACTACGCTTTGAATGCTCGAGAAAAAAATTTAATATATACTCATGAGCGCTATTTGCTTCCGTGAACTTTGTTTCTTCGTTTATTGCACGTCTTGGACATCTGTAATCTCACTTTCCGTCTCCATTTGAAATTTATTCTCTTTGCCGGTGTCTACCGTGACGTCGATAGTCATTTCGTTCAATTTCACCTCGATTTGTGTTTCGGAATTTTTCTTAACTCTATCTTCTTTTTGCTTCGGCAAATGATGTCGATAATTCTTGTAGAAATCCGACGACATTTCCGCGACGCGCTCATTAAACTCCGTGCGGCTTTCTTCTCGGATGAAACTACGCTTCGCTGTGCCGGTGCACTCGAGCGACATTATTCCGGGTGAAAGAGCGTCGCTAGCGAAGTCTATCGCTTTTGGATAGTCGTCGCAAATAGCCATTAAATCCGCGACGGAAATTTGCAACTGATGCGCTTCAAATGGATCAATTGCGTAGGGAAAACGCTCCACGGGGTCTTTTTTTGAAGGACACGCTTGGCCAAGATTCAAGTGCCACTTGGTGCTGACGATCATGTTGTTCGCGTTTTCAGGACGTAAGGTAGGTAACGTATAGCGTTGTTGAAGATCTATAGTAACACCTTTAGCGAGATGCCGTTCGTACCGCAGGTAAGAGCTTTCATCGGGCACCACGACTGCTCCGGGGATGGTTATGTTAGACGCCTTGGTCTTTCCCGGAGCTTTTCGTGCGGTTTTTCGCAGGATCCTCTTCGCGACGCAAAACTCAAGATCCATATCGAAGTTCTCCCGATCAAAGGACAAGGTCAACGGCGTGACGCGAACGTCGAGCCTCAAATTGGTATTGAACATTTTTGTTATTGCGTATATCAGCACATTTATGTTGCTGCAACGTAGAACGTAGATCGCGCCGTGATCTCTCGGAAACAATGGCGGGCCGATCCAGCATGGATCCGCGACATAATAAGCATCTTTAGCGGCTAACGCAGCCAAGGTGATCTCGTTGCACTCGATGATCACATTGCGAGCTTCCTCGAAAGCTAATCTCAACGTCGCAGACAGCGTCAATCTATCTCGATCGCCGTATAGAACTCCGCATACACTCGTGCTGAAATCCACGGTCCATAAATGTGGGAACATTCTCAAGGAGGTACGCAGCCGGAATCTATTTGAGGGCCCCGAGCACTTCCGCGCTGCGCTGCTCAAGCTCTCCGTGTAGTAGGAATCCCCACGGATCACGGCCGAGTCCAGAATAGCAGGGCTCCACCGCGACGGATGACAAAGGTGTTGCATGGCGAGAATAGCGACGCATATGCCGGCGCGATTTCTCCCAGCTCGTTCGCCAAACCTGCGATCGTACGCGCCGATCGTACCCCAGACGGAGTAAATCAGATCGGTCACTTCGATCACGTATCTATTCCAAAATCGTCGTTCACTCCTCGATGAATCGGACTTAACGTTGTCTTTCGTTTCTTCGGACGATTTCGATGAAGTCGAATGCGCGAAATTCCAATGGTAGTCTAAGTAGACCCACATCGGGTCTTCTTGGAACTTTTCGCACGGTGGACTGTCGATGGAATCCACGTGAAGTCTGTGGATGAAGAATCCGGTCGTACCTTCATATTGCTTGAGACACATATGTCGTACCATCTGACACAAAAAGGAGAAGATGCACAGACTGGCATTGCCGTTTGCCGAGGTTCTTCTGCCTTTCGCATTGCACGGGTAAGGATCTAAGTAATAATAGGATCTCGTCGCTCTTGAGAACCAGAAGCCGTAGCAGCAATTAGTGAAGTGCAGTACACCGCTTGTGTACGTCTTGAAATGACGTTTCAAGTGTTTCTTTACCTAGAAACGAACACGCGAGCTTCATCAGGTCTATCGAGTTTTTTCTTTCACTTTCTCTTTGTTTTTATTTAAGGCCGGGAGCACACAGAAAAACGTGAGCAATAAAACTTACTCAGTAAACAAATTAATTAATCGCAGTTGATCTTACCGCAGTTAACCTTATTTATTTTACAGTTTAAAAAATTGATTTTTTTATTGTAATTGGTCAGTTTTCTTACTGCTTAAGTCTCATTACTTAATTTTTTCTGTGTACTACGGCTTTAAGCATTGAATAAGTTAGCGAAAACGTCATCTTGAAATTGACAGAAGGATAAAAAAAGAAACAACAAATAGTCTCATTCTTCCTCTTAGACTCTCACTTGTACATAAAAGTCGTTTTTGCCGGGACTCCTCGTCAGCGTGATTAAAGGCGAAGCGCAGTCTCGAAGATCAAAAAATCTGTTCATTAGCGGGACATTCCGCAGGATGTGCTCTGTGTGAAACTTGGGCTCAGAGAATCTTCTGTATAAGTTCTCCGCTACTTCAAGGACTCTGTCGATCATACTTGGAATGGGGGACTGAATGATGTCTCTTTTTATCATAACGGCTAATAGTGCAACGAAGTAACAGCGTTTCGCTCGCGGCTCCACCAGGCTATCTCGATCGCTCAATGATACCGTTCCGAGTACAAAGAATGGTTTCGCCATCAAATCGATTGGTCTGTAAAGCGCTTGGACGTCATGGAAAACCGGCTCCATTCGATAAATCTCCGCTAAAGACGTCATCGGTGCTATTGGTTCGTGGAGACCCTTGACGTCACTGCAGTCCGGATCCATTTTACAAGCGTAAGATACCGTGACCGCTCGCACTATGAATTCTATTTCTCGGGGTTCGTCGACCTCTTTAATGATCAGCTTGAGGAATTCGGCCCTGTTGCTGGACGTGATTATCCTCAGACTTTTCGTGCCCACGACGGTCCACCATGCAAAATAGTTCCTGCCTTTCCTGGTGACGCCCACATGAGCGTAGCGACAGACGATTATTGCACCCGTGTAGATCCTCGTTTCGAATATCTTCTCCAAGGTCATCGCCAAATTCCATCCCTCCACGGCGTACAAGGTCCCATAATGCAGAGGTGCAAATACCGCTCGAAACGTGTAGTTTCCTATCTCGAGTTCCGGTAATAAAGCATCGGTCATATTGTTCACGGAAGTGTCCTCGCTCGCTAACACGCTGTCAAAAGCATAATCAGCGCTAGCTTCGAGTAAAGCATCGATGGTCCGTTTCGACCAAGATATAGGGTCGTGAATCAAGGACCACGCCATGACGCAGAGATCAATAGGAATCGCGAAGGATGTGTGATTTCGAAATATCCTTTCGTATGTTCTTTTTCTTTGCATCGTTGTTTCCTGATTAGCGCAATCACCCTCCGACGTTCTTAGTAATTTTTTAAAAGGCGCCAGCGTTGGCGTCGTGATGTCATCCTCCAAGACAACCACTTCAAATATCGAGGCTTCGTGATGCCGCACCGGCGTGAAACCGGCGATAGTAATGTCATCACGTGGATCCGATCCTGTGTCCGATGTAACCCACTCGGCTAACTCGATCAGAGATGATTCCGAATCAGTAGATGGTGTCGCCGCGTACCGTTTATCCTCCGTACAAACCGCACGAACCGGCTCCTCCGTTTTCTCTATGCGATGCCTCTGACTTTTTCTTCCTCGTTTCCGTTTGCGCTCTTTCACCTCGAGATGAGTGATACACACGGTGTAAAGATCAAATGGTTTCCTTACAGCCTGACCAGCGCTTTGCTTAATTCTACCGACCATAGACTTCAAGTCGCGAAATCTCATGAGGCAGCAATAACCCTCCTCGTTCGCGTTTCCCCTCTCGTCGCAGGGATAAGGATCGAAGAGATAATACCTGTCGTCCGCCGTCCAAAACGCATGGGCGCAATTCTCTAACACGAGTATGCCGGTACGATTCTTATCCAGAAATTTCTCGATGACCGTATCGAGGTCGTCGAATGGAGAACTTTCGGGGTCGGCGTAAATGGTCTCCTTCAGAATAACATTGAAATTCACATTGAATATGCTCACGTCGCGAAACCACTCGTAATCCTTGTGTCGCAGTTTGCCGACGCGTCGATTTATTTTGTCGGTGAGGAGAATCACCCGGTCCAAAGTGCCGTCGCGAAAGCAATTCACATCCATTGCGATTTTTGCTAAGATGCATAACATAGCAGAGAAGTAGCACGGCTTGAAGCGCGAAGATTCCACACGCGTGCGATCCGTCAAACACGATTTGCCTCGTAATATCTCCATATCTTCATTTACAACCTTGCATAAAATAATTATTAGCGCTTATGAATGAAGCATACGCTATGCTAAACAACTCGTTTGTCTGGCTATAAATCATATTTGTGCTCAAAAAAAAATTAGATATCCATTAAGCTATTGTCTACGTATTGCGCTCACGGAGATATTAGAAGCTAATATTTCATCATCTGCATGTCATAACATGTGTGATAACAAAAACACGTATTCTAATGCTATAAGAAAATTACTTCAAAGCCAATAGCCTCAGATATCGAATGCTTGTCCTCTTCATCTCTCATTTTAACTATCCTTTTCTTCCTCTTTGTCTCGTCCATCTGTTCGACATCTCTCTCTTCCGGCAACTATATAAAAATATAAAGTAATAAAACTTTCTTCAAAACTTTCGTGTACTTCTATAAAGGTACTATAAACAAATCTGTTCGAATAATATTGATTTATAATTATTCAAAAATGTATGTGTGCGCTAACTTGTAAGGAGGGATCAAAATTGGGAAATATTATCTTGAACAGAAGCTTTTCTGCGTCACAGAAGCTCTTCTTGCCGACGGCTGATTCTCTTTCAGCACTCGACATCCTCTTCTGCTTTCGCTCATCGAGACATGTCAAGTATTTCAACGGTGGAACAGGTGTCCTGATCGAAGTTCCGAATGGTATTAACGCAGAGACCGGTTTTTCGGTGTAAGGTATCACTGGTAATTTCGCCAACACTTTACGTTCAGTTCTTTCTGAAACTTTTTGTGGAACTTGATGTTCTTCGTCAAATCGTTTATCGATGTCTTCGCTGTGAATGTAACTCTCGTCGATGGCTCGAAGAGGCATCATACGAATCGGCGACAACCTCGAGTATAAATACTTGGTAGAAAATAACTTGATCATTTTAGAGGGTTTCGTGTCTTGCGGCAACGACACAATCGCGGCTGATATCAAGTAGTCTGGAGAAAAGTCATCTTTTTTCTTGACTTGCAGCCTGGAATCGATCGAGAATCTTGATACCAGAGATGGGATCGACTTGTTTGCTCGTTTTGCTTCCAGCAAAATGCAAAGTGCCTTCTTCGACGGCATTACATACGGCGGTGGATGATCGTACTTTAATTTCTCCATTATTACTTCTTCGTGCAAGTCGCTCGATTTTTCCTCGACTGGCTCCTGAATTCTCACCGTGGAGGTTAAGAGGGCTAAGTTTAAGCAGTCCGGTGCATCCGGTTGCGCACGTTCTTCGATCTCCAGCAAAGGATCCACGAGAAGTTTCTTCGGTTCTTCTTTTTCTTCTTCCTCCTCTTCTTCTTCTTCCTCTTCTTCTTCCTCCTCTTCTTCCTCTTCTTCTTCCTCTTCCTCTTCCTCCTCCTCTACATCTTCTTTAACTTCCACTGTTGTTTCCATTATTTCAGCCTCAGCTTTCTCAAGCTTGACCAAGTCATCATCGGTAATTGGCAGGAACTTTGTCTGAAATTTCTCAATCGCCCGTTCGTCTGGAATCATGATTTCCACGGGCGATGTATACTTTCCCGGCTCTATAGCTTCCAGAGCTACGAAATGAAGTGAGAAACTCGGATCGTTATATTCTATGACACCGTGAAGGAGATCGGTCAGCTCATTGAGACTGTCCGCTACAGCGAGAGAAGCCGGATGATCCCGCAGACGCCACCCCTCCGAATCGCTTCCGTAAGGATTAAACAAGAAATATTTTCCGTCCTCTTGCCAAATAGCGTACATCAGCTTTTTATTCTCTAGAACCACTTCAGGATACCGTTCGAAGTAACGCTCGAGAGCTTCCGCTAGATTAGCCAAAGGACTCGCTTCACCATCGACGATATTAGTCTTCGCCTTGAATAAAACGTCATACTCGGCTAGCTTCAATCTAGGTGGCAAAAGAGAAATATTCAAGTAACTCGGAGCGGCCGCTACTTTTCGAGCAACGGCTTCCTCCTCCTCCTCCTCTTCCTCCTCCTCCTCCTCCTCTTCTTCTTCTTCCTCTTCTCCTAATTCCTCTTCCGGTGCTTTAGCTTCTTTTATTTCCGGTCGACCTTGCTCAATCCAAGTTATAACCCATTCGTAAGCATTATTGCTAACTTTAATAATCTGATCTACGTCTGTATTTCGCCAATGAATCGATTCCTTCAGTCTTCTATATGTTAACGCAGTCAAAGCTACTATTAATCCTTGTCTGCCACGCGATTGTAGACTGAATTCCTCGTTTAGACAATTCTTTGTGCCACGAAGGATCAAACGATGGATATTTATCATTCTGTATCCTGTGATAAAATTTACTGGAGTTTCCTCTTGTATTTTTTCGTCTGCTTTCACTGGTTCGTAACCTTTTTCTTCATCTTTATGTTCTTTTTCCGTTTCTTCCTTATCTACATCTTCTTTCTCTTCTTCCTCTTCTTCCTCCTCCTCCTCCTCTTCTTCTTCACCTACTTCCACTTTTTTCTTATTTTCTTCTAACGCGAATACAAAAGTTGTCGGTTCATCATCCGTCATCATGTACTGATCCACGTTATGCATTATCTCAGGAAACTGAGTAGACACTTGTATGGGTTTACTCGTAGGTCGCGCACGCGGGGTCATGTCTACCGATTTTTCCTTGTCCAGCGGTGTGTTGAGCGGCGTCGGCTGTAACGGTGACCGTGGTCTACGGTTCGTACCCTTCTCCCGATAAATAACCTTCTCCAACGATTCGCCTGAAGCTGTGCCGGTTTTAACATACAGCACCTTAACTCCGTGCACTACAAAAGGATCTCTCTCCTTACTTCCAGTATTCTCTATCATAGTCTCCAGCATCTGTTCTATGGCGCTGTTCATAGTTACACAGGCGGCGACTTTGATATGTTCCAAGTCAGTATGATCGACCCTGAAACCCTCATTGTCACATGCGAACGGATCGAGAAAATAGTACACGTTGCCGTTCTTCCAGATCGCGTAGAAGATCTTCTTGATCTCGAGTATTCCGACTTCGTGCTTGTCGAAAAACTGCCGTATGCCGCTGTAGAGAGTGAGTTTTCCTTTTTGCGCAGGATCCGGTACTACACTAGCGTGTATTTTCACCTTGGCGGAATATACTCCGAGAACAACGTCGCTCATTAAATCCTCCAATCGAAGCTCGAAAGTGTCGTCGAGCTTCCTCTCGAGGATCCTCGCCAGATCGATCAAGTAGATATTAGACTGATTAAACATCAAATCGAGCAAAGCTGTTGTCCACTTATTGGCGTGGATCAATCGGGAGTATATCAATGCGGCTAATGAGATAGTGAGGTGTCCTTTTCCACGTAGCGCTTTCGGTATGGCAGAATGCATCAGATGATAAGATCCTCGCACAATGGCTCGATGTTTTTGACGAATCTTATAACCGCTCGGTCTCCTTTGTGGTTTCCCAAGAGTCTTTTCGACCTCAGATACGTCCGCCAATGAAACCGGTTCGACTCCGCGAATACTTATGGCATAAATAACGAAAGGTTCGTTTTGTACGTTGCTTTTTTCGAGAATTATGAAAAGTACGCCTATCAAGTTCTTTAAAAGAAATAATTTGGCCGATCCGTTAACTCCGTCGGCCGCAAGTTCGCCATTTTCCCGTCGAGCCTGAGCATCGAATATATTGTAATATTTAAAGTCTTTCCAAATGGCTATGTTGAGCGTCGGTGACGCTAAAATACCAGCGTCGTATCGATCGAAGAATAACTCCAGCGCCTTCGCCAGATGAAGTTCCGTTGGATCGCGTGAGCGAAACTTGCCGGCGTATGCCGGGTCTTCGATCCTGACCTTCACGTTAAAGTTTTTCTGAACCCTGAGATCCCTCTTCAAGTCGAGTATAGTTATCGTTCGACGATCACCGGTGCTCACGTTCTTGTAAGATTCGCAATAAAAAGTGTCTCCATCCTCAACGATCTGATCGATCATCGCTTCGTTCCAATTACGAGACTTTTGAATCGCAGTCGTGGCGAAAGCTGCAATCGCTATAGCGCCACCCTGTTATTAGAACTAAGGAATGAGAAACTACGGAGGCAACGTCTAATTGTGTATACTTCAAGATCATCACTGTTGACTCGCGATTACCTGATAACCTCTGGACAATGGCGAGAATCTCGACATGTTTAGATGAGTTATTCCGGAACGCATGTAGTATTTCACGCAGGATGGTAATTCTGGCTTAATTTCAGTGAGAGAGTAAGTATCGTGCGGCAAATTAAGAATATCGTTCAGATCCCGAAATTCCTTCTCAAAGTCTTCGTCAAACTCGTCGCTGCTCTGCACATTGTCCTCGGCCATTTCAATATCTCTTGTGACATTCCCGATAACGTTAATAATCTCACTTGAAACAATCTCGTCACATTTGACGAGTTGCCTTAGCTTGTCTTGAAGCAATTGAGCTTTCCGTTCGTTCAGTTCGGGCACTATTTTACTATCAAGAGCCATTTTCTCTTGTGTATTCGTGAATCACGAAATTCTGCCAAATGTTAAAATTTAAGTACGAAAATACGTAGTAGTGACATTTTCGCACGATATAATTTTTAATTATCCTGTTGAGATATAACCTAAACCGTGTGAAAGTAACATAAATGATATACTAAGTTAATTTGATGAACATCTCATTAGGCCTTGACCACCGCGGGAACTTTTAATTTTAACTTTTATTATCGTAATAATATTTCATGTTTATTTGCTCGGGTGTCAGACTGTTACGGGATTTACGATTGGATTTCAACTCGAACTTTTATTACTAATTGGGATTAACAAGAGCGAAACTGTCGATAATTCTTGTGAATTGAATACGAGTCGATACAAGAAATGACTGGTGTGATAAAAGAATTAATATACACACGCAGGCGCTAATCAGTCATATACAAAACGAAAGACGTGACATGGCGCACGCTCGTATAAATAAACAAAGATGAAATTTGCAGGGCGATAACTCGTGAACGATAAACCGCTCACAAGACTTACAAAAACAGTCTTCTCAAATTAATTTCGTTACATTTTTTATGTGCTATGACGCTTCAATAAAGTCAAACGTCAAGATAATTTTCTATATTTCATGATAATATGAAATATAATTACAGAAGAGTGTATATGGAAATGCAAAATTTTCTATTTATTAAAGCAAAATGCGCGCATGTAACTCATTCATGACTTACTTACACTGAGAAAAAAATTTACTAAATTTCAAAAAACGTTTGTTTGAATAGTACTGCGAAGGTATTTGTTTAAATTAAGTAATTATTTTCTAAAATTAAAGGAACAAATTTACATTTAAAACTTCTTTATTTAATTTTAGAAAATAATTACTTAATTTAAACAAATATCTTCACAGTACTATCCAAACAAATGTTTTTTGAAATTTAGTAAATTTTTTTCTCAGTGTATACAAGGTTCAATAAAATTGCTCACGCGACGCAATTTGATCAGAATGTGAATCTTGACTGTATATATAATAACAAATTAAGTTAAAATAGATAGTAAAAATTTAATCATATAATTATAATTAGTATCCAACACATCGTATCAATTCGTTGCCTTGAATAAATTAGGAAAGAAAATTAACACGCGAGATTTCTAAACCTATATTATTATATAACTCCACGTTATCAACGTGTACAGTTTTTATATATAATTTATGTAAAATCAGGACGCGTAGCGAATGGCATAGCAACAAAGTGGATATCCCCCCGACTGCGTCTCCGAGGGTCGTCGAACAGGTTGCATTGAACTCAGCAAAGTATGTAGAAGGAACGTAGCGGTAAATTCATTTTTAACCCTCACCATGGCAAATCCCACCGTGATCTCTACCGTGTAATCCTCGGGACAATAATTCCACCCACGGATTTGTAGTTGATAGTAGGTCACTTATCGCTCACGAACCAATCTAGCTTCTTATATGGTCAAAGCGATGCTCGATTGCTGTTATCGCCCCTAAGATTTCGAAACACGACTTCAAAAAAGGGTCGCCGATGGCTGCTACGCTCAGTGCACAAGCAGACGTCGTCGAACGCGTCGACGTCGGAAATTGTAGTCGGTTTTACACATTTATCGCGGAGTGTCTCGTCGATTTGCAAGCGTAAGTTGATAATGTCTATCGGGAGACTTTGACTGAGGAAATGTTACATTACATCAGAATAGCGATCCGTAAGTAATAACTTGTGTAAAATCGGAAAAACCAGCATTTATTTTTTCGCAATACTTGTGGAAACACTTGAAACAGTCCATCTACACGCAAAAAATATTATTCTTAGCGAAAATCCTTTCATATGCGGACTCAAGAAGATTCTTCTAAAGCCAAAAAAAAATATCCTAAAAAAAACCTAGAAAGACAATCCTTTAATTGCACTATGCTATTCCTAATAATCACATATTTTAAGCGAAAACTCTTATGAAAAAGATATTCCTCTTCTAAGGAAATGAGATAAACGATTAACTACTAAATCTACTAAATATTGTTGTAACTTTTTTCTTTTTGAATAAAGATAAATATGTTTGTTTGAAGCAGAATGCTCTCTTACTAGAAGAAATTTCTATTAAGAACAAGATGTATACTGTAAATAAGAAAGAAAATTCCTCTAACTTTCAGAATATTGTGCTTAGAATATTTTCCTTTTGATTTTAGAAGAAATTCCTCTCGACGTTATTATACGAGGATTTTCGCTAAAGACAAAATTGTACATGTTTAGATATAATAAAATTATAAATAAGGACAAATATTTTTTAGATTATATTCCACTATAGTGTTTCCTGTGAAAGTTGAATTATAAAGGACAATAAAAACGGAAATTCTTAATGACTCAACCCTTACCTTCGACCGTAGCGTTACCTTCAATCGTGGCAAGGTTGTCCCGTTCCTTTCTTTTTTGTATTTTGCGTCACATGTATGTCTCTTTTATCCCAGTCGAATGATATTATATATTTAAATCATTTTATTACGACTAGATGCTTTGTTGCTGTTAGACCGTGACTAATTAGAATCAACCCGCAATCAAGTTTTATTTTTCACATCTATACGAAAGCAGCCCCCTTTACTTTTCTTATTGCGCGATCGATTTTTAATCGCGCTTAATCTTATATCACAGATTTTCATGAAGAAGTATCAAAAAAACAATACAGATTTTCAACGAGATAAACATCCGTGACTAAGTGACGACCAACTAGCAATTTATCCCGCAAGATCTTGCATACTTGTTACTCAGTATAAGTGTTCCGAATTACACAGATGCTCCGAGAAATAACAGAAACGTGATTCCACTGGAGCATCACACTTAGGGACAAATAGCTACTTATTTTGTAATCTTATACATCGATAAAACCTTCTGTTAGTGTGATTAAATTAAACGAGACAAATGTGCGATACAATTTTTTGCGATATCGTCTGTAATTTTGTAAGGTTTTGTTATTTAACTTTTACAAAACCTGTTGCGGTGAAATTTCATTGCAATGTTTATTCTGCATTCAATAGACATGCATGGACTATACTGTAGAGAATATTAGAATATATATGAACCAATATCTTGAAAATCAAATGACAAAAAATTATTTAACAGAAAGTGATTATATATACATGTTTCGAGTATTCTATGAACTTTTCTGTCTGACAGAGAGACTCTCTTGAAAAGACTCAACGAATTTTTCTTATGAAACAATGAATAACGGACTTGAAATTTGCGTTCTTTTAGATGTTATTGGAATAGAGATGAGGGAAACCCTAGAAATCATCAAACGAAGATGTCTGGGAGAAGTACATCATCTGACGAATAAATACCAAGCGATCACCTTAACGGGTTCGGCAAGTCTACAACTGGCTCTATCTCCGACACGATCAAAATGTAATTTCGCTATGGCGATACTTGTACTACCGGCTCGTGTGGTTCAGGTGGTGGTTCTAATTTCATAAATTTAATTTAACGAGTCAAAATATGCGTCGTGCTTATTCTACGAGTTTGGGTACGTAGCTTATCATTTGTATCTTTTCTACAAACTTCAATGACAAGCAGGTTATCTTTTTTACAAAATATCAATACATACTTCGTACATAAAATATTAATTCTTTGTACAGCTTATATTTATTATATATTATTAATTATTCTCAATGTATATAAAGTATTTAACGATTTGACGATACTTTAATAATCGAATGAGATATGTTCGAGTTAATTAAACTGAATTAACCTAACTAATTAATCGAATTTATAGTAGTACAAACTACTATGCAAACTTTCAAAAAGAAAATAATAATAATGAAGAAGAAACTTTAATTAATCTTTTAATCTCTCATACATCACACGTCATCTTATTGCATGCACAACGATATAGTTTAATAATTGAAAAACTATCAAGGCTTTTTCAAATGTACATGCAACTGAAAACAAAAATGACCAATAACAGCCAATGCAAAATGTAAAGTACGAAACTCGCTTAATCTATAAGTAAAACAAAATATGAAGTGTCAAGTAGGCTCTTCTAAGAATTTTTCAACTCAAACGTTTCAGTCGTCATTACGACCCTTCTTAGTAGAAAAATTCCGAAAAAGACAATGTATATGAATTATTTGAGATTCGTGCCAATCTTTTTTGAGATGTGAGGAGTTCTTCCACATCTCAATATTGCACCTGAGGGTGATGAGTTCGTAATTAAATAATTCTTGTATATCATCTTTTTCAGTTTGTTCAGTTTGTTCTATCGAGTTCGAAACATTCTACCGAGGAATGGTTGAATAATTCTTAGTGAAGTCCATTTGAAATCCCATTTTATTTATAAACTGAATGATTTCGCAATTTACATATTGTATTGGCTCTTGATAGTTTTTTTCATGTCTAATTGATTAAAAAACTGTCAAATTGATACTGTCAAGCGAATTAATAGTAAATGTATAATGATTATTTCGTGATATCGATTGTTGCTGATCGAAGCAAATGAAAATAAATTCCTTGAAGTCCGAAGTTAAATAATACGCAGTCGTTCGTAATTATAGTGTATTTGCAAGAGAAAAACGATACTTTACATTTATCAGAAAGAATAAATTATAGATGCAACAATTACACAATCGTTATTGGCAATGAAAACAATTTTTTGCTATATTGTTTGCGTCATAGCACATTTAACACGTGTTAGGTTACATATAACGAATTAAGTAAGCAAACTAAAAATATCATAAATTCCTAATGATACTCCAGCATTTCACAAACTTCCAATAATTTAGTACTTGATTCCTACAATGGTATTACGTTTTATAATAAGTACTACTTGTTTCTACAAATTTCTGAACTGAATTCACAGTTTAGAATTTATTCTGCAAGCAATAAAGTATATTTTTTGGTGGCCTAGAAGTTTGCAACGTACGTTTATACTTCATACGAGGTAAACCGATTACGAGAGCGCATTCGTGAGAATAACATCTTAATCTTGATATTTATCTTAAAATATAATAACCGCGAACAACTGGCGCGGATTAACTATAAAATGGCAGGTGAAGATGATACATCAGAGAATAATAATTTACAAAGATAGTTCACGGGTAGTTATGAATATAGAATTAGCTACGTAATCTCGAGACAGAATAAAAAGAGTGGGATTTAAGTTAATAGAACTGTTTACCGTTAAATTTTGCGATACGGAGTTATTCTTTTTCCTGTCACATATTAAAATAATTCAATTATTATGGAATATCTCACGTACAAATATAGGATTTTTTATTGTAAATGCTCACAAAAATTTATAAATGAATTCACTTGATGTTCCCGCTGAAATTTAATATCTCATTAAACTGCTCGAGCAACGATAATTGATAACTTAAGTTCACATACAAAATGTCTCATTACCTATAGAATCAAATTATCGCATGATATTTTTAAAAATGAACGCCGCTTTTTTATCACATAATTCGTTATAATCGTTATAAATTTTTATTTTATTTAACTCAAACAATAGCGCGAGTTATGTAATAGTTTTAAATTTATATTTTCATTATGCTAAAATTTATTCTCTCTGATGTTTTAATAAATTTTTCAAGAACATCGTTAAAGAGATCGTTAAGAAAACATTAAGAAAACATTATATGCGGTTTTATATGTTTTTTCTAAGTATTCCATATAAATACATATTATTTTTCTTGTATATTTTATGTTTAATCGCAAACCGGTCAGTCAAAAAACATGGACGCAATCCTTTACTATCGATAAAATATGATACTGCGCTAATCTCAAGCTACGAATAAGCCAGCAGGAGATTTCTTCTACCACAATAAAAGCGATATCTGCAACGCGAAACTGGTTGTAGGGCGACAACCTTAATTTCAACTCCGGGAATCCATCGATTTTTTTTTATCTTAAGTATTGACGTCATGCTCACTCCTTTTTTCATCTCGTTGCTTGTTTTTCCGTGGATAAAATTCAAATTCAGTCTCGACCCGGAAAGATGTGTGTGAAAGAATTCTTTTTGACAACTTGATGCCGCTAATAATAGATTGACAGAAAATGAAAATCAGGACTGACAATAATTATATGTATGTGGTCAGATATGATAAATTGTGCTATTTATTAGCAATAAAAAACTAGTTAATGCAAAAAATAATTATTTACTTTAGGGGACTCACCTCCGATGACCTTGATCTTGATATATATTATCAAGGACATTCTCCTAAGTAACCTTTAAAAGGTTTTAGCCGTCGCTCGTTGTTTATTAAAAAGTTATTGACAAAAGAATTTATATATATATAGAACGTATATTTCTTTGACACCGTGTAGGTAGAATTGCTTCAATATGTCTATACCTTTATTTTTGCATAATTCCTTTGCAATAAATCGATGAATATATGCAAAACAGTATACGTATATGTGCAGGGGAGGGGCTCTGCCCATCTCTTCGTACCTCCTGCTATACACACACACACACACACACACACACACACACACACACACTGTTCGCCAGCAAGCGCGCTCGCCCGGTGGGTGCGTATGTTTTTATTATATATATATATATATATATATATATATATATATACGCACCTACCGCAAGCCCGCCCTGTCGAGCGGGCGAGCGCGCTTGCTGGCTATCAGTATGTATGTGTGTGTGTGCAGCAGGTATCTTCCTAGCTTACAAATTCGATGTTTTTGTATATACGGTGTCCAAAAATTACATTCATTTTATGCAATTTTTTTTATAACTTTTGGAGGTGGGTTCCCTAAAGCAAATAATTACCATGCAAAAATTTTTACCTCGAATGCCTAAACAGTTATTCGAAGAATTTTATGCGCGCGCGCACGAGATATGTATAAATAGATATTTTAAGTCTGCGGTTGATGCAAAAATTCTATCAGCAATCATATTATTTTTACCAAACAAAGAATCAGACGATACTATCGATACGTAATTCAAACCAAAAGGAGTGCCGTGTCGATTCGGTCGCAAACTTCCGTAAGCCGTCGTCTCCAGTCGCGTTATGACCGCGCGTCATAATTATTCATACGCCGATGTGTATGTGCCATGGGTACTTTTTCATCGTCAACACGATCGTCCATCTAACATCCTGATTGATTAAACGAAATTGAAAAAATTCTATATTTCCATGCGATATCACGTACAGGATGTTAAAGTCTGGGAAATAGGTTTGTGTGTCACAATATCTATGCTGATTCGAGAGACAACGGGATTGCGAATTCCTTGGAGACAGACAGTAAATGAAACGCGTGTAGATATCATAATTAGTCTCCGTCATCTTAGTCAGAGATATCCTTTGTGAAACGTCTAAAGATTTTATGAATATTCACTTTTTATAATTCTTCACTAAGCTATTGTGTGCATGTACATGTGCCGTTGTGGTGTATAGAAACGTGCTATACAACAACGTGTTTAATTGTTCGTATGTGATAGCACCAGTTATCATCAGCGGCCATGACATTATGTGTATCAATAGTCATGACGTTAGGTGTAAATGAGAGAGATAATTTAGACTTCACTGTTCATATATAACGCACTTAATGGAAACAGCTATGTATCTCTTAAACTTGACCTCGTACAAAAGAATGCCTCAGATAAAAGTTTCAGTTTTAGTGAGAGGTATTAGTCAAAACTATTTTTTGAATAAAATCAAAATTGTTGTAAGAAAAAAATAAAGAAATTTTCAACACAAAATTGCGTTACATTTTACAGATTTATTGATGTCAAAAAGTGTACAAAAATGTATATCACCGTGATCGATTTTTATTGTCATTCTATGTACAAAAATATTATGGCGAGGTTGTCGAAAAGTGAATGATTTTACGAGACATTTCGTATCTTATACTGAAAAATAACAAAATATAAAATATCTCGGAAAATATCCATTTTTCAATGATTTTACACCAATACTTTTATATGTACGTACTTAATTGCGTACTTAATTGCGTCGACCACAAAATCAAATCAATAGCATTTTCATACGTCTACCTTGCAACCTTAAAACTTTTATTTAAAAAGTTTTTTTATACAATGTCAAATTTAAGAGATATACATCTGTTTTCATTAAAATGAGACAACCTTGTATATAAACTGTGAATATGTTGAAAACTAAAAATGCACGACTTATTCAAATAGTTTTTTAAATCTTTAATTGAAACCTCTTTTATCGACGACTGTTTTCCTTAAATGTGTTTTACAAAATATACAAACTGACTTCATTTATCAACTCAAATATGCATGAACTGATTGTAATTTTCCTGTAAATTTAATACAAAAAGTGTGAAGCGTCACTATCGACGTGTGTTCATTGAAGCGTTACTTACGTCTTATTTGCTTATTTGCGTCGGAAACAATCTTAATTATGCATAATTTTTCAAGACTCGATAAGACTTTTACAAGACACTAGTCATAACAACGTGTAAACTCAGAATCATCAATATAAACATAATTTAAATAACTTTAAATAGTACTATTTCGACCAAGTTATAATTCAATGAAATTTAACATAAAATTCGATGCTACAATATGGTAAATAGATATTTTCAACAAATATTATGCAAATATTATTTATCGATTATCGTCTGTCTGCCGTTGGAATGTTTAAAATATATTTCACCTGAGACTGATATGAGAAGAGCCAACAATTTCGACGTTTAAACGTCGAATAAACGTTTAATGAATGAATGTGTCGATATCACGCATCCAATCACAAGCACTATAACAGATATGGATAACGCATCGGTTAACGTATTAAATTTTGATAGTCCAAAAAAATAACTAAGTTCAGGATGTTTTGCTTGTCGTGTCATTCAGTCAAACTATCACTGATATGAATTTTTTTCATTTTAATTATAAAAGTAAAATTGATAAGCTATCGATAAGCCGTGAGTGAATATTCTTCGCAAATTGTCTATTATATCAATCGCGCCCGGTCGAAATAATTCCTAATAATTGTAAAAATCAGTTTACAGGACAATGTTATAAATATTGTTGTAGATGCCAGATGCTTATAAATCGTAATCATCTTTTATGAAAATGTGACAATCAAATGAACTTCTTTTTTATCAGATTCCATCTATTCTGTCAATAAAGCTAAGACGCTAAGAAACTATTTATACTTTTATTCAAATTATCTTTGCAATAACAACGATAACTTGCCTTCTTTTAACATTTTACGATCGGCAAAGTTTAAAACGAGAGTTTTATAGGACTCCACGCTTTTATCAAGACACTTCAGCGCGAATATTAATTTTCGAAAATACGAGTTTCAAATGAGACAGAAAATAAGTCTGACACGAATTATTCTGATTTTTAGCGACATATATAATCTAATTTATCGTTAATATAAAACATCGATATATGTGTAAGTTGTGTATGATATAATATCTATCATATAAACCTTCGTATCGAGAGATTGACTTCTAAAAATTAAAAATTCATATGCACGAGACGGAACGCTATTAACAATGTTTGGCTGTTTCTCTTTCTTATCACGATGAGCTAAAGAATAAATTATAATAAAGATAACGAAGATGATATGGATGTACTTAATTTCGTACAATTATAGTTGCTCAATAATTCCCATAATTGTTATCATGCCAATTAATCTTATACGGTTATAAGTAGCAATATAAAAACTTTTAAGAACTTGACGTATAATATTCGAACAATATATTTTTTTCCTGGCAAATAATTTATTGCGCTGCAATATGCTATAATCACCATTGATTGTGTAATGCGTGTAATTTCAACTTTCGATTTTCCCGATACAATTACCTAGAATTATTAGATTGGTTATTGCATTATCTCGAACTCTAAAAGGTTACTTTATTCATAGATATATTTAAACATGTCTCTATTTTTGCGTTACGTAGCAAGGACAAAGGTATCATAATAAAGAAGTAGAATACCTTCGAACCGGATTAGTGACACGGATTATGTCGTTAATCGATCTCGCTGATGCACGGAAATGCAACGAGCGGATAATCAGTAAACCTGTTATCATGATAATGTTAGATCTACGCGATGGCCGCGTTCAAGCATCGTTGACTGCGAACGTTTCGATAAGGGGTTAACGGGACGTCGAAAGTCAAAATTACATGCACTTGCATTTGACGGTGCTCATGATCACATGTTAAATTACTACCTATTGGAGAAAAAAATGTCGATCAAAGTAACAGGTACGTTTCTTGAAGACGAAAAAAGAATTTGGTTGGACTAACTAAATGTCTGATGAAATATGAACAAACCAGAATTCCGGTTGAAGTTACTAGAATTCTGTTCAAATAAATAAGATTCTGGTTAATAAATTGTGATTTGTTCATATTTCACCTGATATTTGAAACAATCTTTTTTTATCGCTTGGCTTCGAATCCTTTAACTTTTAATCGTGCACAATTAAACGAAACTTTGATATACTAGTTTCGTTGATGGAAATAATCCTGAGTTGTGCATCGAATTGTACGCGTCCATTAAACGGACAGGTTCATTATATCAACCTCAGGAATGCATTAGCTTTCTTGTCACTCTCACAAAGATTTATATGCACATAACGAAAGCTCATATTTCTTATCGAAGAATAAGCTTAATGTTAAATTACGTAGGTGGTTTACATGCATTAATAAAAATATACCCATTCAAGGTGCCGGAAAGTTTGCGGCCAAGAGCCGGCACCATTTCGCCAGTTGATTTATTTGAGTTCCGTAACCTTGTGAGCGCGCAAGGCGTCGGGAACCGGTAGAATACGCAAATTCATATATTTGTAAATTCGACACATTCGTATCGATAGCCACACAGGAATAACAAATACAACAATCTATCAGAATCACATGTATCGCGTGAAGTATTTCCTATCTGATGTAAATCACAATGCTAATACATGTGTGATGCGTAAATAGTGCTTCTATTATGTCTGTCATAAGCTACAGATTTGTTTTTTCTTCCTATGCTTCCAGATATTAAGAGCACTTCGGAAGTCACAATCTTAATCGATGTAATAAATTGACGGGATTTGTTCCGTTAATCGGCGATACAAGATAATAGATTGTGTAAAATAGATGCAAAACAATAAGATTCATTAAAAAAGAAAAGAAAAAAGTGACTTTTCGAAATAAAAAATTAAATATTAGCTTATTTAAATTAGCCCATCGCAAATCTTGATGCGTTATGGTAATTGCTTTAAAGTTTGCAGTCATCAAACTTTATTACTATTCTATACGTATGTGCGTTTTTTGATCTATTGGTAGCTCTTCTTCACAATAAGATTCATCATATTGCAACTCTATAAACATCTAAACAACTTTTGAACCAACAAAAGTTTACTCATTATAACATTAATTTATAACATAATAAATGTAATTATTAATAAATAATAAAATGTAATTATAATAAATAATATCAGAGAGAATATGAAATTATAAAAAACTTGGGATATAGTTATATAACATTCTTATACATTTGTTCTTGTAAAATCAATATTTAAGAGACCTGCAGGAAGAGTTAGTCACAAACATTTCCGAATAACAGTGACTAACAATGATGCTGGTTACCAGAAGAATATCCCAGAATTTTGGCAAAGAAAAAAGAATACGAGGCGAGCAACAAGTTATAATCAAATCGAAGGTTAAATAAAACGCTAGTTAAAGCCGGAGTCACCATCATGCTTTTATCGGGATTCCCGTGGCACGCCAAGGCGCTGATGAATCGACTCACGACTATCTGCGATGACTGATACTGATGACTGATATTGGATCGTGCAAATGAAGCAATGGCAATACACAGAATTCGTTGTATGTGTTTCAACGATGTCGAACCGCACGAACTTACAAGAGCGAGAACGCTCAAGGACACGCAGACGAATTCTACTTGTGTTATTTGCAATCGAAGCACCTGACACCAGCGCGGCGAAACATGTAATACCTATATCAATCGTTTTTGTGGCGAATTTAAACGTAATTAGTCTAATCGGTCCTGTCTTAGCAGTTAGTAATTTTTTCTTTTCTAACGAGTACCTTCGGGAGAATTGTTTTTTTCCTGTGGAAAACGCGAGTACGCGGAAATGTAGGTTTTAATACGTATCCAATACTTGTTCGCTGCGAGTGATCGATCTAAATTACTTAATAAATGCTATCATAAAGTTACGAACGCTACAGACATGAAATTACGAATAGGTAGAATTTCCTAGAAAACGGCGGCAGCAACGGTAGCGACGATAAAAATATTGCGTATAATGTGCAATATGGTCATCGCGGACTATTAGACGATCTGGAGCATGAATATATTAACTACGTTGATAGATATTAAAACGGATAACAACAGATGTCCTGTCGCGCGTGCTGACTGACAAATATGACGCTATTTTATTTTAATGCACGGAAAAAAAGAACATTCTTGTTTCAAAAGTATCTTCATTTTTTACATGTAAATCTTAAAATGAGTTGTAACGTTATAAGCAAAGATGAGTTACTTGCATCAACATATTTTATATGTACGTAATTCAACAAAGAAAAATATATTCTTATTATTCAAAGATAGTTTTTATGAATAGAAAATGTAAAATATTGGATTAAAAGTATGAATATTTTTAAATGTCGAAAGAAAAAAAAAAAAAAAGATATCGTTATTGTCAAAATCATTATATTATATTTCTTTTATGAGACTATTATAATATATAAATAAAATAATAACATCGCATTGAAATTCAAAACTCTATAAAGTTCTTCTAACAAAATTATATATCTTTACTTAAACAATTATTGTTAATTTAAATATATATTTGAGTATTTTAAGTAGATACTCTAATCTGTTTTCTATTATTTAATTCTCGTTTTTATTCTCGCGATTAATTAATTCTCGTTGATAAAGTCACGGACGCGAGCATAACCAAATTTAAATACAATTTAAATACAATTCAAACTTGACTCCTCTTTTATATACTATCCAAAAAAATGTTGTTCTTCCAATTGTCGAAAAAAAAGTTTCATATCGTCTCCATGAAAAACAGAGATTCCATTAAATTAAAAAAGAACAACTTCTGCTTTTACATTTAAATCATATTAAAAAAACAGTTTTCGAAATAAAAACAACAGACAGTAGTGTGATAATTTCTTGATCGTCTCGGGCGATACTCCTTTATTTACGACAGGACAACAGACGTAAAATAAAATCGATCCGCGATTCTTTCATGATGTCCGCATTCTTAAAAATAAAATAAATTCTAGCAAGGTCACGTGTGACCGCAACATGTGTGGTCAGTAACGCGGACCGAAGTAAACGTCTCGCTACTAGCTGCGCGACCCTGTCGTCACTCGAAATAAGGTCGGCCATCTCGACAGCTATCGCGAGACACAATCGCGGTAGAACACCGCGAAGGGTTAATTACCGTCTCGCCCTGAAAACGCGACCGCCGTTTGTCAACGAATGTTCAAGTGTTGGGCGACCTTCGGAGTCGGCTCCGGTCGGGGAAGTGGCTGATCTCGAAAGAGTGGATTATGCAGGACAGATACTGGACGTCCTGCACTTCGCAAGTGGGATGGCAACCTCATGAACCGATTGGCTAACGTTCCACGTGCTCGTCGACTGACCGACCGGCGAGCCGGCGAGCTGACCACCATGGTGGGAGTATTGTATTTTTCAAATCCCGCCGATCCTAGTTTCCGTCACTCTTGCACCGATGCGCATACTGCACGCACGAGGAGCCAAGCGACGTATGGCAGGTGCGAGGGTAATCGATAAAAGCTCGACAATCGGGTAAAAATTCAACAGAGTGTGACGCAACTTGCCGAGCTAATAGGTGTTCAGTTCTGCAAAGAGTATCCGCTGAAGAACAAGATCGTCACTGCGTGAGAGCCGTGACGCGCGTTTCTCACGTATCGCCCGATCCAAAGTTCATTGCTTCAACGTTTCGACAGTATTCAGTACTGGAAAACCGATCGGGTTGTGTCGTGTCCACGAGGAGGTATCGCGGAGGTATACTTCCTCGTCGAGAAGATCGATTGCCAGTCGATCGTTTGTTCGTACGCACAATCGACGAGCGCATAGACAGAAAGCGAGGCTCGTGCCGGGGTTTGGTGGCTGAAACGAAAGTACAAGGATCGAAAAAATTACGTGTTGCAATTGCGTATGTAATTGGCGGCAGCCTTGCCGAAAATTACATAGCATTAATAGCATCGCGTTAAAGTCGGCCGATTCCTACCGCAGGCCGCAACGGTCGGCTGTCATCGAGCTTCGGGGCCAAGTGTGAGGACTCGCCTTTCTCATATCCAGTCACGGCAAAGTGCGTTCGTCGTATCTGTCCGGACTGCAACTGAGCAGAGAAGGAAAACTTTGGCACTTTTCATCCGGTACCTCATACATCTTTAGTCATCTCATTATCACCTAACGACTAGATAAACCACGCTAATATGAAGGATCTGATGATACTCTGGCATTCTTTATTGGGTCGCAATTACGACCCGGCTAACACCAACTCCGACAACCGAGACAACCTAGGCGATCAAGATAACCCGAGGATCTCGAGCTTTCAAAGAAAATCTTCGGTAATGGTGAATAGGTTTCTCAACATCACTGAACCGCTACACGCTGATGGCAACCAAAAGCGAACAAGAAGTAAGTAATAAGAAACTGAGATCAAGTTTGAGAGATGAATGTCGAAATCTGAAAAGAACTGAGATGTTCGCCAATACAAACGAAGTATAAACGATAATGAACAACGATCTCGAATAAAAATTTGTAAATTCACTCGCGAGCAACGATTAGTTATTTGTCAAAGAATATTTGCTTGTACATCAATGATAAAATAGTCGTAAAAACGGCTAAATTTGTGTTCGTGCATAAAAATTGCAAATATAATCCTTTCTGAGAAAAAGATAAGATCTATAAAAGCCATGCGCTGAATGCGCAAATAAGTTTAAATGGGAAGAATAATAGTGTTTATGACACGTGTTAAACGTGCCAAATATTTTTCCGGTCTTATAATGTATGCGGTGAATCGACAAACCTTTCACACCAAACCTGAATTCTAATTATTATTAATTAATTCCCCTTTTAA
This sequence comes from Odontomachus brunneus, assembly GCF_010583005.1. NCBI lineage: Eukaryota > Metazoa > Arthropoda > Insecta > Hymenoptera > Formicidae > Odontomachus > Odontomachus brunneus. Next base: position 535,136 of record NW_022639497.1, read on the forward strand.
AATTCCGAAATGTGCATTTCTTTTTTTATTCCTATTTAAAGTTGCGAAAAATATTGTGTCAATCAGAAATCGAATCTGGAACTTCCCCATTTGCCATATCAATTCTCGATCGCTGAGGCTCCGGCGTATATTTCTCGCAAATGTTTATACGTTATTTATTTTAAATAGTATTTTAGAAGTATGCTAGACGCATAATAATATTTCCTATTTTTAAAGACATAAAAAGATTCGAGCTGGATTTAGCTCTGTTTGTTTCTCAAATATGACTCGACGTATATTCGTAAATTCGAGGCCAAATGCAAAAAAACGATTTGTTCTGTTCGAAGCTTCATAAAGTACATCGATTCGTAAATTCGAGGCCAAATGCAAAAAAACGATTTGTTCTGTTCGAAGCTTCATAAAGTACATCGATTCGTAAATTCGAGGCCAAATGCAAAAAAACGATTTGTTCTGTTCGAAGCTTCATAAAGTACATCGATTCGTAAATTCGAGGCCAAATGCAAAAAAACGATTTGTTCTGTTCGAAGCTTCATAAAGTACGTCGATCTTAAAAATTGACATTATTGTCGATTAAAATTGATCTTGATCCTGCGACAGTTCCAACATACAAAAATCGTTCTTATGATTCAGAGTCTCACTTTTAATTAATATTCCTTCTTTAATCATAAAGAATCGTATCCTTGTTTGCATCGGATCTCGTCGTGACCTTGATTGGTCATTGCCCTAATTTTTATTGTACGAAGATGAAGATCGCGTTTTCGAGGACAATCAGATTGAATTTCATATTAAACGTGTGCGAAATACGTGGCAAATAATCGGACAAGGAAAAAGACAGTATTTAAGCGATAGTTAAATCTTTCTCAATTTAATTCAAACTTATGTTTTATATGAAATTAGTGACAATTTCGGAAAGAGAGAAAAATTCTACGTAAAGCATTCATTGCGCTCATGTTATGACAGAAGGCAGTAATATAAGAATATAAGCATGCGTTTAAGCGCAAATTTGCACCTAGATGTATCACGTGGGAATCACAGGTTATGTTACCGTGATATAGAACGCGCAGAAACGAGAACGCACAAAAACGAGAACGCGTATAAAAGGTGGCCAAAGGATCAGGTTGGCTTCAGTTCTGAGATGTGCGTAATTGCCCAACGGGCAACCAACCGGTCCTAATCATGCGGTCCAGTTTGACAAAAACAAACGACTGAAAAAGAAAACTTACTGAACCGATAGCAGCTGCAGTTCAATTAAGCCGCTGCGCTTAGTCGAGCGCGAGATATTGACTTTCGCCGGATTGCACCACTGAAATCTCGAGAGAAGAATTTCGTACGAATATACACGCCCGCGTAATCGACTGAATCACAGACACGCGCTCGTATCATCGGCAAGTGTGCAGTCTGTAATTTTGAACGTATAGATATAATAACCCTGCATTATAGGGAGCGAAGAAAATTGTACGTTTCTTTATGACTTTAATCATTTTTCTACGACTAACCCAAGTGCGAATTCGCGCGAAGTGAGCAAATGAGATAATGGAAATATATGAGATTTTTCTCGCTCTCAATGCGCTGCCTTTGATCTGAAAATCTCAATTGTAATAATGAGGATGAACGATAACCTCAAAAAACTCACAAATGTTGCGATAACACGTGTCAAAATTTTGTTCACATGAAGATAATTTTCGTTAAACAACAAAATTTTCGAAAACAACCAATCAACTCGCCAGATACTGAATCATGACACTGTCGCGTACGCGTGACTTTGGGCTTTTTGATAATTTTTAATAATTTATATAATCTTGCTTCCATATTTCGCCTTTTACATCATAAAACTATGTGGTGTATATCTATGATTGACAAGTGTATCTTAACTCTCGAGCGAAACAAAGGGAAGTGGAGACAGTCGATCGTTTATGAATCTCAAGCTAATGAACCGTTCAATAGACAAGTCACGTTTCGTATTCGGTTCCTAGTTCGGAACACACGCGTCAAGCCTCAAGAGTAAATCTTGTAACAACTCTACGACTAAAACAAGTTCGAAAAAAACGCAAATTTAAAATCCTTTTAAATTTGCGTTTTTTGTCTTTTAGTTGACTGATTTGCGATATCATGAATATGTATTCTAAAAACAGGTAAATTACAACGAGACTCAGCCGTGTTAAAACTTGTTTACAAAATAACACAGATTGACATATACTTTAATATTCATGATATAACTTGTCGAGATTCTACAAGTTTTAAGTAACACAGATTAAGTCTATAACTGATTTACGATTCGCAAAAATACAAAACAGAACTTATCGATTACAAAATTTTGATGAACAATGGGCAAATTAACAAGAGATCCGTTGCGTTTACTTTTCTTTGAAGACGAATAAAATTCTCGTATGTGGATTTATTTAATTTTATTAATTATATGTCGCAATGTGTCGCGTTAAAGGTATTACAAAGTCGATCATTTTGACACAACTTCTCTTTGTTTCTTTCTACGAAATTTAGAATACATAACGAACATATATATCACTTTTTGCCGAATATTGTCGATATATCGTCCGACATTTCGAAATCCATATAAAAACGATTATTTCATTAGCAAATCAAATTTCACACCTTTTATTATGCTAGCATTCCATTTTGATATACAAATATCTTGTTTTGCAAAATTAGCGAATGTGAATATCCATATAAAAATTGTTTAGGCACAATATGTCACAATGTAGTTCTTATTTACTGCGTCGATTATCCGATTTTAATTAATCGATCAATTTTAATTGTCGACTAAAAAATAATTCCCCAAGATACAGTTATCTAATATTTAGCGATGACGTTCTCGGCCAGAAATTTATATAATCTTGTTATGGATAGAAATTCCCCAATCTTAAATCTTCCAAGATTGCTCTGTGTATATTAAAATTCCTGACATATTTCTATCTTTATCTCATAAAACCATACATATGGATACATTCATTTATATAACACAGAATTCGGGTAAATGTAGATTTATTTTATATAAATATGTAAATTAATAATTATAATATTTAATTATTTGCACCGTGCGCGCGTGATCTATACGAAAAAAAACATTTCTTTGTTAATGTAATAGATAACATACAATAATTTTCCGTTATCTGCTCCCAGATAACGGTTATCAAATGAAAAACTCAGTTGTAGGAACAGAAAGATTCCTGTAGATGATTTCTACTCATTCAATTGCTCTGAGTTACCTCAACTAAATTTTAATGCAGCCGAATGTTCAGGTAAAATGTTTTCAGTCACAGTGACAAAGTGATAGAGAACGGTATTGTTTCTTTCCATGTACTCTTGCGCTAAGTAAATAAAGACGGCATCTCATGTAGATGTAATGTCATGTCACGCAGAGATTCGCCGATTTATTATTATATAATCGACAGGAACAGCTATTATCACGCATCATTATAATTATATCACAGATAAACCCAAACGACAGGAAGACGCGTATCGGTTTCGAATATAAAACCGTTTGGCCAATAAGCCGATTAATCACGTCTGATTTATTTCGAGGTATACTTCGCACTCATCGTACGTATACACTCGCGAAAAGAAAACCAATTAAAATAAATGTGAACATGTAAACGATTTACGGGCCTACCCGTGTGTGAAAGTAAAAGCCGGTCAAAAGCGTGCCGCTTAAGCGTGACACATTCTTTTGCGCACATCGCAGTCAAATAAATAAAAGTCGACTCATTCCAGAATTTCCATATGACAGTGGTGAATGGAAGCGTCGCAAACGTCCTTCAACGCAAAAAACTGGTAGGCAATAAAAAACAATGACGTAGATCAAGATAAGTAAAATAGCAGTTGGACGCATAAGTCTTTAGGCCTTCAAACTTTATAGACTTACCGGAAATATCATCATTGTCTTTCCTCTCGCAACCGTCATTAAAGTAACATGGAACATTTCCACGCAAACACGCAAATTTCTTTCGCGTGAGTAATGATCATTTGTTATCGTTTAAGAGGGAAGTGAATGTTAACACTTTGACAGCCGCTGTCATATATGATTTTATTCTGCCAGCAGCTATTACGTTACAAATTAATCAACAGACGTGAGTTTACGTCGCAAACATTGCAAGAAATAAAAGTAGATATCAATCAATTTTCTTTTTCTTTCTTTTTCGTGAAATTCCATCGCTAAATACTATCGTCAAAGCACACGTACGATACAAATTTTACTAAAAAAGAAACAAACAAAGAGATGATCTATGAAGAGCTATGAAACTATGAAGAAGAGATCTATGAAGATGATTTGTCTTCATAGATGTTATCTAAACAAGTTCTCGAAATTTATCAGTGACATTTATCCGACAATTTGTTTGAAATAAGTGCAGTATTAAATATAGATAGCTATTTAAGCGTAAAATTTGTATTTGTATGCGTGTTTTAGCAATAGTATTTACCAATGATATTTCGCGAGCGCATTTAAAGCTTAGCAGATGCCACAACATATGATACTTGCTACAAAACTATCGTTAAAGTCGATTGTCGTATGTCGCAAGAGTAGTTTGAAAATACGCGTGGCCTCTGAGAAAGAAAATTAATTGATATGTATTTTTATTTCTTAAAATATGTGCGATGCAAACTTACGTTTGTTGGTCAATTTGCAATCCACGAATGTAAACGGTTCGCCTTTATGATGTACACTCGCAGGCAAGTAGATTATCCGCTATTTTATGTGAATTCTGGAACCCATACGTCTTGTTTAATGAGAGAATTCTCCCATTGAACAAGACATATGCGTTCCAGGAGTCACAAATAAAATAGTAGGCAATCTATCCGATCGCAGGTATACGCAAAAAGTGAGTGCGAATGTTTCCTCAAATGGAAACGAAATGTACGATTCGTAAAAATAGACTTGCCAAAACGAGATATTCTAACCGTGACGGTACTCCTTTCGCATTTCAACACGTGGACGCAACGGACAGCCACCGGTCATTACTGACCACGCGCGAGGAATGTATCATATCATCGTGTCGTCCTACCTTCGCGAGTTTCGCATTGTGCGATATGCTTTAACGGTGCATGACGGGTCATGAATGAATCGGACAATTAGCTATCAAATGCTAGACGATAGTATATCTGCCGGCCAATGCTTTCTCATTCCGTGCTGTAATATAACTCTACCATTAACCTAAAACAAGTAGCTGACCGTCTAATCAATAGTTTCCCGCCCCCTTATCTATCTTTCTAATTATTATTTTTACAGACTTGCTTATACATACAAAACCATTAAATACAATGTCGTTCTCAAGCAGGCACGGATGTAAATAAAATTAAATAAATGTGTGTTAAGAGTTTTTTTTATTATTTATTTATATGTGCTATAACATATGTAAGGGAGAGTGGAACAAATAGTTACGGATTCTTTTATCTCCCTCGTGTAAGCTATTTCAAGTTGTCGAGATCAGACGTTTTACTAAAACGATACTTTCCATCTTCAATTAAAAACTTAAGACCCATAAGTTATATGGAATAACAAAATTTTCATAGAAACTAAAATCTGCATTTTGTCACTATTTGCCCTAGCGTGGGGCAAATGATGACAATCATGAAAAACTCCTGAACTTCCATTCAGTCTCTCTTTTGACGATTAGTGACTAACTAAAAATTGAAATATAATTTCTTCACTGCCATATATAAGAATTTTATTAAAACAAATGATGTATAAAATCTAATTTTGGTGAAATAATATGACGCGATCACTTTCTTTTGGAAATATCACTTTCTTTTGGAAAGTGATTTTTCAAATTACTTATTAATATTTTCTGTATTTAAACGTAGTTTAATGACGTTTAAGTTACACCCAACAAAATAAATGGGAAGAAATGCAATTCAACTAACACTGAATAAGTCAAGTAACATTATTTAAAATTTGTCACTCTTTGTCCCAAGAGTTGCTTTTTCTTTTAAAACAATAAACGAATTGATATATACATATAGAGATTAAATCACATTAGAAGAAACACATATCGTACAATGCTGAACAGATAAAATCTCATTTAGGGATTCGAGAGACAAAACAATCTAGGTAGAAATACCCGAATAAGATTCAAATTTTATCTTGTTTTACAAAGGTCAAAATTTTAGGCTTCTTTATTAGCTATGTTTGGCTTAGCAGTTTAATTGTTTTTTTCAAAGATGATTAGATGTTCGAGAACTTACTCGCTATTGTCGGTGGTAATGGCACAAACGTGGAAAATATAGGAAAAATTTAAACTATCACTATTTGTCTCCTGTCACTATTTACCCCCCTCTCCCTTAATATTTAGATTCAATAAATTTTATCAACTTTTTTTCAATTGCCAATTGAAAAATATTTCTCAATAAAAGTATTAATAAATGAATTGCCTTCTTAGATGCGAAATATATACGTTATTAAGTCCAAAATTAAAATTTTATCGATATTTATTTAAATTTTTCTTTCTTTCTCTCTCTCCTTCTTATAGTTTATATGAAATATATTTCATCTAATTAGTTACGCGAACATATTAAATTTCATTCATATCTCTGATACACTTTTATGATTATCACGACATGAGATAGTCAATGATGAAAACTTTACAATTCCTTAAATTATATTTCTGAAGTAAATATATCGTGTATTGAATTAATTATTTAAGTTACGTCATATAATAATGTAAATTTTTCATCGTATCTTAAAATCATCATAAGTTTCGCGAGATATGATCGGTCTCTATTAATTGAGATTTACTCCAGAATATAAACCGCTCGGAGATTATCTAATAGACAAATGGAGCAGTATTTTGCGTGCACCGCCAGATCCACAAAAAGAGATTTCAACCATAAATATCGATTGTAAAACAGGAATGTAAAGGTGACACGAAACTCCTTATTTAGGATAGTAATATAACATATGCGTCTATATTAGTTAATAATTATCACACAACTGACATGCTGAAAGCTACGGATGTAAATCTAACGACGGGCAAGTGCGCATTAAATGCATGGCGGAGAGTTTCCTACGCGGATAGTGGCATTGGAAACGTACAACATCCGATAAACAAAAAAGGTAGATCGGAAAACCGGTTTGCTGCAAAGCAAAGAGAGAACCGACCGACAGAAATTTCTAGAATCATGCTCGATTACACCACAAGCGAGTCCGCTCGTTCATTGGCGGTCCGCGGCATTTCGCGAGCCAACATGAGGCAATGACTAATTAATTTCAAGAAATTTTTTCCTCTCAAAACTTAATAGTAGCTGAGCATGGGAAAAACGAGGTTTTTCATGATAAAATTAACCCGTGACATTGATGGAATGTCGCGTCCTCCAATTAACAAATAGCAATCGTTATTACAGATACATGCACATACACATACATACGCAATTTTCGTAAATAATGAAATGATCATACGTCACGGAATTATATTTTCGGGAACACTGTCCCCGAAAATTAAAGCGTGTATAATTTTGATCGGTTTAAATCTTGACGCAGTAAGTTGAAGATTATTTCAGAAACACTGAAATAATCTGTGTTTATTCGCAGCGACGGCAACGCGATATTCGGCACGTAGTGAATCTTACTGCGTTCGTCTCTTTTGAAAGGCTTGAACCAAGATTATACCTTCTACAGTCCCTACTCGGCAAAGGAACAATTACGATGATTTCTTACTTGAGGGTACAACGGGATGAGAGATCTCCTAGGTAGATTTTCATGATTATCACGACGTGAGACAATCAATGAGATGGGAACTTTACAGTCCTTTCAATTACACTTATGAAATAAATATACCGTATGTATTATATTAATAATTAAATTTACATCTCAAGGAATAATGTAAAATTTTGGTTGTATTAACATAACAACAAATTTACTAAAAGTTATATTCAGATTTTTGTAATACATTTAACATGATATATTATTTGGGACAAATTTTGAGAATTTTTTTTGTATTTCTATTTCGTCATTCTATGTAATAGATATGAATCTGATAGATATGAATCAGTCATAAGGGATTTGACATTGATGAATTTTGTGATTTAATAGACTTTAAATTGCTACAGAGTTTACATACATCAGTTTATCGGGAATAATTTCGAAGAAGACACTAATGGAATACCTAATGTGTGTCGTTGCAAGCGCAATCGAGAAAATACGTGGACATGCTGTGCGCGCGAACTCATTAATGTCTGTTTGCAAAGAAGCGTTGAAATCGATGTTTCGTGAAACGACAGGAAAGGACTGTCTTAAAACAGCTGACTGGTACCAGTTATGCAAACGGTGTTCCCACGCGGCAGGTGCTACCATTCATGGATTTATTGGCATTATGTAATGACTCGTCACGGAATAAAAAATGCTGACAAAAATGCAACCGTACGAAACACCGGCCGACGGAGATTGTTGACCGATTAGAGGAGCTACCATTGGAATAAAATGGTACCAGTTCGTTAAACAGCGCCTCACCGCAAACCGCATAGAAACCGCATAAAATCTCTCCTAACGATGCGGAATTATCATATTGATTTTCATTGCAAATTGCCACGCGTGAAACGGAGCGTGTTAAAGAATGCAAAGGAAAAACTCACGTCACTCTTTTAAACCAACTTTTTCGGCGAAGAGAAAACTTTGTGACATACAAACTCGAAACATCTTTCACGGATCAGTGAAATATTGTTTCAGTGAGTTACCTAACCAATTCTTGTTTAATTAATACTTGTTAAGTGAAGCTAATTTCGATCTAGATTTGATGTGTATCAGCACGAAGGTTGAAAAACACTTTGTTGCGTCGATTTGACGAGAGTCGAGCTCGGTCGACGCAGATATAGGTAATTACTTCGAGTAGTCCGAGTGTAAAACAATATAAATTATAGAGACACGGCGTGCAACTATGCGCTTTCTATTTGATCACGCATTCGCAGTCGCGTCTCGATTACCGCCGGAAAATTATTGCAACACACAGCTACGCGTTGCCAGCGATCTTGCAACAGGCGAGAGTAAAATGCTTTTTCCACGACGTCGACCTAGACAAGTATAGTGCGAGACAATATTGCGCACGTGCGGATATGTAGATATTTATGACTTAATTGCGGTTCACTGAACTTTCTATTTCTGATCGCGATTTCAGCGTGTATAGATCTTAGTGTCCGCGTCACCTCGTTCTTCAAGCACCCTTCTCTTAATTTTACGCTAATTCCGGCGTGAAATTTACATCCCGAATTGATATTACACTCACATATATTCACGAGTCCACAAACATAAATTAGATTTTAGTTCTTCTCGACCTTTTGGCTTTTTGCGAGATGATAACAAGCTGTTTTCTTCAAATATAACCAATATTACATCACAATAATTCGGTATCAATAATTTGACCTAAATCCGTAAATCGTAGTCGAAACAAAAAAGAATACAAGAGGTTATCAAGCTAAACATAAACTATAGGATACGTGCCAGATATAAGCTTAATACGAGCATACGTGACTCATCACTTGAGCATATACGTGACTTCCCAAAAATATAAAAAAAAAATAAATTATCTTTTTTTTCTTGATCTACCAAGCTGTGTTTATTCGGTCGGCGCCGTTTTGCCAAGTCGTTTATACGCGCAATATAACAATCGCGAATGCCGAGATCTTTGACTCTCCGAGACATCACGCGGCTTTCGAACGGCATCCTTCGCGCATGAGACTGAAAATTAATCTCTTCTATACTTCCGCGATACTCATCGACATGCCTTCTAGCTGATTTATGAGAGGATCATTTAACGGTTAGCGCGTTATCAGTGCGCGTCGAGCGATGCAGAAGCATCAAAAAGAGCACCGCGACATACGCCACAGATATCATTGAAAAACCTGTTCATTCAAAAGAAAAAAAACATGTTGCTTGTTGTCAAGCACTGCGACAACAGATATGACGACATATCGCACATTAACTTATTTATAGTAACTGCACTTTTTACAATGGTAATTTCTGAATATGTAGCGTATCTTCATTATGCGTCATAAATCGCTTCTAATGTAACTAATAAAATCTACATGTTATGACATTATGCGAGGACGCAGACACTAATTTATTGCTTTCTATCTTTTTAATACGAGATTTATATAGATCCGATTATTCATTTCGATTATTCATTTCCTAGCTATTTAACCGGTGAACATAGTCGGCGTAGATGGAGAAACGATAACATCGAAACTAGTATATGAAAAATGCAGAGTCGTAACGTTTTGCTAGATGCCCCGTCACTACCGCATCAACACTTAATGGCAAATTCTTCGATTAGTCTTTTGCTTCCTGTTTCTCGAAGCCTACGAGTGCTCTTGCACGCTTCAAATGCATTATACTAAATATGTCATGTTCCGTTTCCAGTTAAGTACTTAAGTCGGAATATCTTTTTGATGCATTTAAATATCTACTATATGCACTATATATATATATATATATATATATATATATATATATATATATATATATATAATACCACAAATGTATTTCAAATGAATAAGAGAATGCTACAATCATAAACTTGGAGAAATAAGAAGCGAAAATTTTTTGATAAAGGCGACGTATGGCGCTGCAAAAAGGCTTAACCTTCACATAACATTTAAAGTAGATAGTCATACAAATAAACAAATTATGTACGCACGCGCATAAAACTTGATGACAACAATGGCATATTAAAGAACTCAAGTTCAAGCGGAAGATCGAAGTAGTTCTAACTAACAGTTAGCAGAACTAACAGTTCTCTCAGTTTGTGACAATAACGGGATCAAGATATAAAGCCATTGCTTTTAATCTAAAAGGTCCAAGGCTTATCGTTAAGGCACTATCTTGGATCGGAATCAAACGTGTAATAATAAAGTAATGCGCGAATCTGCACAATGCGAGTATGCCGTGTAATAAATTTTAATCCTCCAAGGATTTGCACGAGTTTCTACCTTGGAGCATGCAAATACATTCGTGATACATTCTTAATCGTGAGATGAACACAAATGGACGTATATATGTTCGTTAATAACAAAAAATATTTTTTAAATAAAATTGAAGAACACGCGTGGTGATAATTCTCTATTATATTATGAGAATATATTTCTGAATTATAGAAGATAATTTTCTTATATACATAAAAAATCCTCTTATAAAATATGTGTGTATATTCCGAAATTTCTATATAAAGCGAAAATACTTATAAATAATATTCGCACCTTTGCATTTTCATAATCACATTATGCCAATATCGATTGTCACGAGAATAGATAAATCGACGTTGCGTTGAATACAAGACAGAAAAAAGTTAAACGTAGTTTCAACGTGTAATAGATTGACTCATCAAATAAACGATAAAAAGTATAATTTCTTATCCTCATAACAAATTATTGAATGAGTCGTGTCGCACGGCACAGACATCAAGAGACCGACGCACTATTCACTTTTGACCTCTCCACTGTAATTCCAATCGCAATAATGCCCGCCGCGAGAGTTACAATACCGCGCTTCACTGATCAAAGAAATATAGAGAATTTCTCGATAGTTGTAAATTACGAGACGTCTGTGAAAGTTAACAGTCGCGTAACCCTTATTCAACCTCGATTTGAGACTGACGCCGAAGCCAAAACAGTGAACTCGTGAATTCAATCAGATAAAAACGTGAAGAAACGGTAGTAGTGTAACAGTGAATCATTCGTTCGTAGAGAATTAAATCTTGCAATTAAATCTTGCTACCTCGCTGAGCTGCATTTCAGAATAAATGACAAGGTGGTGATAACTGTATGAATAATAATTAAACAAGTCTTGTGTATATAGAATGAGATATTTATATAACTATTTAGTACGTGGAATTAAATATTATATAAAACTTAATAAATTATTTTATAGTTATATCGCTACTAAAGCCGAATAATTGCGAGGACAATATAGTTACTGTATAATTCTCATTTAACTTTTGCTGCAATAAATATGAAATAATATATTAAACATTAATTCTACGTAAAAAACTTATATAATTGTCATCTGTATTGTCATAGTTGCTACCATCATGTCTTTTTCTTTGAGTGTAGTTACGTTGTCTAATAATTACACGTTCAATTTCTGACATTTTCTTTCAATTTCTGATTTCTAATATTCTCTTTGGCAAATCTGAAATCGGCTGTTTCTCATGAAAATTTAATGGAGCACGTGTAAGACTCTTGCCACGATGAATAATAAAATATGCAAAATCAATCAAGTAATTGGAAAAAAATTAAATATCCGCGATATGAGGAAACAAATGTCGAGACTTTTCCCTTGAAATAGCTGCACATACGGGGGATTATTTCGTCACGTAGAAGACCTCGTGTAGGGAACGACAACGGCACGAAGTGCATGCGGAAAAGCAACGTAAAAGATCACGAGGAGCAAGGTTACTAGAAATATAGCTGATTAGAGGTATCTACCTGATCAGTGATTTATAGTCTTTTGCGGCCACTCCGCTATAATTTCAGCGAATTCACCGATCATGTGCGCATGGTTAACGCCCTTTCCCTTCATGCTTACAGCTATTTTCATGCTGATGACTCTAGGCTTGCTCAGCATCACGTTCGGTTGGCTCACACTGGTAATTCACCCGTACGACGTCTTGTTCAATTGGAAGTTACAGTTTGGCGAGGGCGGCGAGATCTTCGAGATATGGCGTAAACCTGAAGTTAATCTTTACCTGAAGGTCTACCTGTTCAACGTGACGAATCGTGACGAATTCTTACAAGGTCGCGAGAGCAAGCTGCGATTCCAAGAAATAGGCCCTTACGTGTACAGGTAAGTAGAATAATAATGCAGTTATACTCTCATACCTTTTCCTCCTTAGTTTTCAGTAAAGATTGCATCACAAACACGTCGCGAAATAGAGTTTCTACGTAACTTTTTAATTGTTGCTTCGGTTCGTAATTTATTTTCCAAGCATCTCACAACGATACTATCGCGAAAAGAATTTGAAGTCAAACGACCTCTCCAATTTACGTCAGAAAAATCCATTTTCTTGTTAAACATCCTTGATGTGACTACATAACGTGTGCGACTTTTCCAGAAGATTTGCTTAGAAATATAAAATGCGGTGCAGTAGTCCGTTATAAAAATTGTATAAATTAGAAAAACTCTTAGAAAAACCTCTTAGAAAAACGCGTTCACAATAATGTACGTTTAATTATATGTTATTAGTAAGTCATTGAGGTAAGAAATACAGATTACGCATGTAAAAAAAAGTAGATCGAGCAATTAAGAGACGGCTGGAAAACCCAATGGAATATATTCTCTCTTAACGCGAAAGAGAATAACTGCGGAAGATGGAAGCCACGCATAACGGCATGGTCGTTAGTGACACTTCAAGAACCATCACGCAAATGTGCCATCACGCAAATAATAATTATTTTAAGTCAACATACAGGATCTAGTTTCCACCAATGCCGAAACATATATGCACACTTAACCATTCCAGATATACAGGTTTCTTCGCGTGTTTCTTCTCTTCTTCCAATGTCGCCACCACCGTCCTCTGATTCTGTATTTTTTATTTTCGTAGACGTCTGTTTCCGTAACGATACACATTTGCATTGAATTTCGTTGAACTCGCACGGCCAAACAGGCACATTGCGTTGAGGCTGTTCTTGAGATATTTTAAATCCTCATTCATCTGCTAGTCAGTAAATCCGCAAATAAACTACACTTCAACGAGTGTATACTTTATAAGTTACTCGTTAAGTACCTCGTATGTTAACGGCGAAGAAAACGAGATAGCGAGAACAGATTAATATTGAGAAGGAAGAAGTATCGAGGCAAGGTAAGTCCGAACTGGTCGTTCCTTTAACATATGCTCAACTTAGAAGTATGTACAAGATGTTTGACGCTAAACACTTCATATTTCGTGTACATATAGATTCGATCAAATTGAATACAAAATTCCACTGCTACTTTGCAAACCATGGAAAGCTTTGAGTTATTGATTAAAAAGGATTGGTGAATGATTACACACGATAATGCATCAATGTTCCTTCATTGATGACTACAAATTTACGTAATTATTTGCAAAAGGGCAGAGAATTTTCTTGTTCAATCTGACCTAATCTACATGTACATGAGATATAGGACGCTTAATATCAGACATCCTATATATGCTTCGCGCGAAAATTTATATAACTAATCTTCATTTGAATACTGAATTCTTTTTAAAAATATCTGAATTGAAATTACTTCATTCATAAATTCTCGTGAAGAAAATTCTTTTCTTTTGTATATTCTATCTTCGACGTATTTCTTACCGACGATACTTCTCACTTCGTACGATTTTGGCGAAAATTTGGTTGTGCGTGAGACTACGTATTTCAATGTATTCTCGTAAAGTGTGTTTCGAATGTAAGAAACAATTGCCTAAACATAGGCGTGTTAATCAAGTGCACGTAATAATAAATGTTAATAGCATCGTATTTGGTTTCAGAGAATTCTTAGAGCACGCGAATGTAGTCTTCAATGGCAACGGAACGCTAACAACAACACCATTTCATCCGCTGCAGTACGTCCCGGAAATGAGCAACGGTACAGAAGAGGATCTCGTAATAATGCCGAATATAGCGTTACTCGTAAGTAACAATCTTAAATCTTATTCTCGTGCATAGGAACGAATGACGATAAAAAACATGACGCGACAAAATGTTTTCCCAGAAATTATCTCAAACACGCCAGCGAGACACGATTTTCATGTTATGCACGTTTTCCCTGATTAACGAACACGTACGTGCTACAATATTCGATCATGAAATTTAATGAACGTGTTAATTTGAAGAAACAGGATGTCTAAGAAATGAATCGGTACAATTATCAAGACTTCTTAAGGATTTTACTCTTATTTCTGTTTGCTTTTATACTTTTTGCGAAACACTCGCGTTGAACTTGATTTAAAAAAGGTCTTAAAGGTTATAATTATGGCCACAATACAATGGTGCCCATTACCATCACACTGATTTACCATGACATCATTTTATAATATACATCATGTTGATATTGAAAGTCATCCTTGCTTTAAGCAAGAAAGTCAATCATGTAGTTATGAATATATAAATACCGTGACGTTTAACATTATGATGAATCACGCCGCAAATATGTAAAATAAGGCAAGAGATAAATTGGCTGCTAACTTTGCAAGGACCAGTGCTGTGTGTCCACTTTCCACCAATTTTGACACTCGAGCGATGAAAACAAGTTCTCTCAAGTAGCTCGTATTTTATTGTGGTTTAAGCGAAGGAACTCTAGAAACTTCTAGAATCGTGAAGATGGAAAACAAGATTATATCGTGCGGTTTCGAATGATATGTGGCATGTCATTATCGGCATACTAATTACACTGTAAAATCAGATAAAACTATCTGACAATTAAGTCACATTATTATTTAGTAATGAGAAATCGAGCGAAATCTTCCGTATTCCCGGTATGCGAAAAATTCTTTGGAGAGAGGTATTTGATTATCGAGCACGGTGTAATTAAGTGAAGGACACGTATCGCTTCATTATTCGCGACACATCATGAATCTAACTCATACACGGTCGTTCAGACTTCCGAAATTTTATCGGATGTGATTTGACGCAACGCGCGACGAGGTGATGGATCGAAACGTAATGATGGAAGTAATATATAATGGACTTATACAGGGTGTCTCACACTCTCCTCCGGGCATTTTGTGGGGACGTAGAACAGGTTGAGGTAAACATAAAAGTCCTATGTACCGTTTTGCGATATTCGCAATAATTATCGAGATATTAATTGTAGAAAATTTGTGAATGATCATACAGGATATGGTAAATAAGTTATAATAGCGACGACTGCAGGCGTCGTGTACTTATACTTTAGATCAAATTGAACAAAAAAGTCCTCTACCATTTTGCAAATAATCACAAACATTTTTAATTATTAATTAAAGAAGATGAGTGCATTATTACGCAAAATCGTGCAATAATCTTCTTTAATTAATAATTAAAAATCTATGTGATTATTTGGAAAATGGTAGAGGACTTTTTTATTCAATTTGACCTAGTATAAGTACACGATGGTAGTCGTCGCTACCATAATTCATTTACTATATTCTGCATGATCATTTACAAATTTTCTACAATTAATATCTCGATAATTATTGCGAATATCGCAAAACGGTATAGGACTTTTATGTTCATCTCAACCTATTCTACGTCCCCACAAAATTCCCGGAGAAAAATGTGAAACATCCTGTATATTAACTAGCCGATTGATATGAATCGCATTGATGATAATTGTTGTAGTAAAAAGAGACTTGAATATTTCACCTAAATATTACTTTATTAATAACGCACAACTCGCCTTTCAGTACCACGCGATTGGATACGTACTAAAGCCAGTCTAGAAATAAAACCAACAAAAAACAGTTATACTATTGCGCTTATTATCTATTTGCATAATCAAGAAACAATTAAAATTTTTACCAATATTAACGTTTGCTCGATATCAAGGATCTCGTATTTTATCGCGGTGTTCCCGATAAATAATTTTCGACATAAGTAATTTTCTAAATATTGTAAAATATAAGATATTACAATAATAGCAATATACGAACACAAGATATTGTAATACTAACAAAAACAACAGATAAAAATAAATATTGAAACAAGGAACACACATTTACCGATGTGAAAGAGTTGCAACACATGACACATGCAAAATTTATTGCCGATACTAAGCCGCATTGATACAATTAAAGTTCATCGAAAACTCGAATTTTGCTAACATTTATATGGTTCAATCTGTTCAATGCAAACCAATACTTCGTAAATTTCAGCCGCTAATTATAACCAGTTTTGCAACACTCTCGGGAATTCTCCTTATTTGCGTATCTATTCTCGAGGTCATTCAGGAATTCTTATTGCGCGTGAACTTATTGGCGACACATTCCATTCTTACACAACACAAACTATACCCTCTCGAAAGAAACAAGAGAGATACGTATGTTTTGATAATAGTTAATTTTACCCGCGTTGAGAAACCGCGTATAACATTTTCCGAATAAACGGTGCTTCGATAGATATTTACCAAATAGCAAAATGCTAAATATGCATTTTAAAGAAATATAGAACTCTTTCGAGATGTTAAATCGCAGTAGCAGTTTTTTATGGTTTATTCGATTCCCAAATTATATTGCAATTACATTATATAATTGTGCGCGTAGCTATTGTGATTTTAATATTGCTACATGATTTTGTAATTATCATGAGAATATATATTAGTCACATATATTAGTGTTAAATAAAAATTAAATAATCTGTATCACTTCGAAGTTACATTTTCTATTCTGCTAATTACACTTGATATACGTAATATTCATCAGATTTGATTGATATTATAAATTATAAATTATGAACACGCACATAATTAGTCGCATTCTCGTTTTAAAGAAAAAGAAATTTTTAGTAAAGACATGTATATATACAATACTCATATAACACATGTATATATACAATATCTCGATACAGTTAAACAATTATCTTCGCTAAAACGTAAATAAATGTTTACACGTGATTATATATCTTATTTGTTATTTGTTACATATTATTGAATATTTTGGATATCATAAAAAATGTTTAAATATAATATATTAAGTAAGTTCACACCTATGTATCTAAATGTTATATAATGTAATTGAGATATAATTTGTGATATGAATATTACGTAAACAATAAACTCTTGAACTCCATTTAATGAACTTTGAGTAATATGATCGAGTAATACATATCAATGATAATTAAATAATCCATTGACGCATTTCTAATCGTGTCTCTAATCGCGTTTCTCTAGAATATCATATCGCATTAACTCAAAAAAAAAGAATTCAAAATTTTTAACAGTGTATGCAACAAATCTCTCCTCATTGTACGAACATATTCTTAAAAAATTAAAATAAAATCCAAAGAAAATGTGACAAAAAATACAATTCGTCATAATAAAATAAAGGAAAGAAAAAAAAATATAGACTTATTTTATCGTGGTTCACGCACAATGATAAATGAAACTTACTTAAAAGCGCTTAAAAATCCTTTAAAACGCGGCAAGTACAACATTCGCGTTTCGATTAAGTGGTCTGAATTCTACAAAAGTCCTATTACAAGATTAGTCACAGCAGGATAAGTGTACTGCAATAATGCATTTGCGCGTCGATATTTCTTGCGTAAACATAAATCTACCCGTTACGGTGGCCACGTTGATTGCATTAGAATATTGAAATATTGCGGTTACGGGCAAATTGGATATAAACGTTAAATTTAAGCCGCTATTCATTCAGTGCGCGTAAAGTGCAGCGAACCATAATTCGCGAGGAATCCACTTGAGCAACGCACAAATCGTAAAGTCGTCAGTCGAAAGCAACAGATACGCCATAAACGTCGTTTTATCTGTTTGAAAAGGTCGTACGAGAGAGAAAGTGTTTAAAAGAATTATTTCTTCTATAGCAAATTTCTTTTATAACTATTACTATTACTATTACTTTTATAACTATTACCGAACGCCTCATTTGAAAGAAATGGAAACTTTATAATAAACATCATTGACAATTATTAACATATCGTAAAAGAAAATTACTATTTATTTCAAGCCTGAAGAATGCAATAAGGTATTTTATGCGTGTATATATTGTCTTTATCTCGATCGCAAGCTATGCAATCTTTCCCGATATGTTAGAAAAATCAGCCACTGTAGATATAATTTAAATTTACAATTAGAACGTATGCGAAGTAGGGTGTAAACTGGTAGGCGCATTACCTGTTGCAGTCTTTGCTCAATTAATAGGTACTCACCGATTTTCTCCATTGACGGGTCAGAAAAACGTAGAACTCGGCGATTATCCCTCTCTCTTTTTTCTTCTTCTCTCTCTCGACTGGCGAAGTGCTGCAATACCACGTTCACACTTTATTCGACACTCCTAATAGGCCACTCAGCGAGTTTGTTCACTTTGATGATGAATCGCCGCAAACACTCGGCACTATCTGCAATGATAATTTAGGCGTGAAACTTGTCTCCGACGAGTCTAAATTGCAAAATGATTTTTCGAACACGAACCGACACGTTGTGATCGCGTCAATTGCGATTTTCGAAGTAACGAACACGACAAGCTGTATTCTGTTCCTTTCACTTTTCGGCACTATCTTTTCTCAATAATTTGTTTCGAAATATTTACTTAAGAATTTTCAACACTTTGCTATGATATACATACGACGTTTAATTTCGACATTTTCGACGATAATCTGCGCGACGCAAGACTCACCTTACATCGATCAAACACTCAAAAAAATGATCTTGCAGTCATAGCAAAAATTAGATACAAGAAATTAGCAGAAACAAATAAGTGATTGATAAATACTAATGATTGATAAATTTTCGTTGTACCCAAATCCAGATTAAAGTCAGTCACACTTTTTATGAAAATTGACTGTGATAGATAAAAAGATTAGCTACATGGACAAACGAATATATAATCCTCATGTCTATCTAAATTTGCTTGCAGATGTTATTAGAGTGCTGCTGCTGTAAATTTTAAATATTGTCCCTAGCAGCACAATGCATTGGACCAATATTGAAACTACAGCTAATGTAGAATCTATATTAATATATGCTGCTGGGGATACCATAGATAATTTTGAAAAAAATAGCGATAAATTTTAACTGCAAAATTTAGAGTTTTATGTGGACCAGTAAAACATTTTGTTGAGTGCATATGGGACAGCGATGCGTTTTCCTAACCACGAATACTACGAACGCCCGACACTGTTCGACATTTCCAATCGCCCGTTTGCACAACATTAATTTCCAACGATTAGACGACAATACTTTGTCACGACACTCGCGTGAAACTTACTTTCGGCAGTCCTGATGACAACAATTCGCACGCGAGATTCATTTTCGATGAGCCGCAGAATGGTTTTTCGAACGGAAACTGATGCGACATCGTCGCGGCGATTACGATCTTGAACTATCGAACGCGGCAAACTTCACTTGGCACTCTCGATGATCCGTTTCGGAATGTTCACTTTTGAGGATACCTAACAATACTTTATCATACGATATACAGTGAATTGTAAGACGGTTTAGACACAATGATGAAGTGATTCTCAATTTTGGAAAGTTTGGTGAACTCCCGACTTCATTGTGTCTAAACAGTTTTGCAACCCGCTTAATTTCGACATTTCCGACGATATTTTGTCAGAATTTATTTTCGGCCGATTAAAAATATAAGAGACAGTGCTATCTTTCTAACCACAAAGCGAACATCCAACACTGTTCGGCAGTGATAATCCGTTCCGCGAGATATTTACTTTCAACGACCATTTGACGATACTTTGTTACGATACCCATATGTAGCTTAGTTTTGGCACTTCCAGCGACTATAATTCGTGACACGTGAGACTCACCTTCGGTCGGTTAAGATCACGAGAGATGCACAACGGCTCTCGAGTCCGAATTGCCGCGTCGCCATTATTACAGTTGCGATCTCGCCAAGTATCGATATCGACACTGCAAACCACCCAATCACAAGGACTTATGCATTTACAAAAAGCCGCGCAGTATAAAATACGGAACGTGCCGTTATGTTTTCGCGAACTTTCATCGCTTGATTAATTTGTATTTATCGTATCTTTTTACATGTGGAAAGTAGATTATTCGCTCACAGAAAAGCTGAAAATATTAAATCTATTTTGGTCGTATTTTCTATATGGATAACTATAACAATGCACAATTTTACTAAAAATAGAAAATATATTTATGCACATATAAATGTATATGTATCTTTATAACATATAGATAATAATAAGTTATAAAATGAAAGTCGTATTTATAAATTAACTGTTTAAATATTGTGACAATTATACAAATTCTCATAATGGTATCCTTAATCATGTTTTCAATGCTACTACAAATGTTATTATTGTTACGATTATCAGCAAAGTCGATGACCCTGGTAATCGCGCGGAAAAGCAACATCTGAAGCTTCATTTTTCTCTTTGTTAAAGGTTTCTGATACGTCGCAATTAATTTGATAATGAGTGGCATTATAACAAAACAGCACTGATAATATAGATACATTTATTCTTTCCTTTATTGAAGGAAGTGCTAATACTTACACATAATAAAAATCCAATGTAATAACAATGATAGACTAATATCGAATGTTATTACATAAGTAGTATTTTTATCATACATAAGTAGTATTTTTTTATTTTCGCATTCAAAAAATTTCTCACGTATATTTAATAACATTTCAATATACAATTAGACAATTACATTTCTTACCAAATTAAAGTCAGTATTTAACTACAATTATTTGTAATAACATCATAACAATTGGTTCTTACAGAATATACTAAACAATCTAATTATAGGTCTATATATTTATATCATCTCTGCATTCTTTAGTTATTTAAAGTCAACTTTTTCTTTTACAACTTGATATTGACACATTATTTCTCAATGTATTAATGTGACTATATTCAGTTCCTCACAGTCGAATGATATTATAAAATAATTTATAGCATGTAGTAGTTTTAAGTAAATTAAGTTTAGGACAGACCAGCTTGTGCGAATAATTATTTTCTTTTTTTCAAACTTATTAGGAGTAACCAACTTTTACATAACACTATTCGATTATGCACATGCCATTGACTGATAATGCAATAATGACAGTTACAATTAAAGCGATGTCAGCGACTTGACCCTCGTAGAGCACGCGAATAATAGATCTGCAAAGTATAGTGTCAATTATATAATATTGATGATAGGTTATTATAATAAAATTAGTTGTATTTTAATTGAAGATAATAGCTTGATCGGCAACTTGTCTTGACTTAGCCAGATAATAACACGCAACTTACGTATCGTTACAGAGCATTGCGAACGTTATGAAAGACGCTTCGTACTTATCCAGGTGGGGGCTAAACACGCTGATCTGGCAAACGGATTCTCATCCTCTGGTAGAAATGACTGCGCGCGAATTTATGTTTGGTTACAAATCGACTCTGGTTACTCTTGGTAATAATGTGATGCCCTCCTGGATCAAATTCGATAAACTTGGATTAATCGACAGAGTAAGAAATGATTTTCACAAACTCTACGGCTTTTTTAATTGTGAAATCTAACAATACTTGTAATAACTTCAAATGACTTTTACGATATATTTTTACCTCGATTGTTAGTTCGAATATGTTAATTAGATTCAGAAACTAAGAATTTATCGACGAGTCTATATGCAGAGAAAAAGTCTATATAAACGTTGCGTTTCTTATATCTTTTACAGATGTACGATTTCGACGGCAACTTCGAAACTGTCTACACGGGAGAGACCGATGTCCGATTGTCGGGTTTAGTCGAAAAATACAACGGAAACGTTGACCTACCGCATTGGACCGGTAAATGCGCAAACGTAAATGGCTCGAGTGATGGCTCCAAGTTCCCAAGTTTCATTCAGCCGAATGATACGATCCTCTTCTTTCGCAGGAGTCTCTGTCGGAGTGCACGGATGGTAATTTCAGTTATTGCAATTCACTTCGGGCGAATCGTTACCTCGTCTCCTCGAGAATTTTCAGTCGAGTCATGCCATTCGCCTGCAAATAGTTTATCTATTATTGACTTTCCATTTGTGCCAAATCCTCATAAGTTGTTCTTACGAGAAAAGTAACCTTTGAATAATTTCATGTCAATTTTTCTCTCGCAAAATTTCGATATTTAACAATTAGACATGTTCCTAATATATGAACATACATACACATATGTAACATATCATCCATTAATCCTTCTAAAGGTACGAAATGGTGAAAAAACAATAAAAGGCTTACATTCGTATCAGTACGGGTTCATAGAGAATGAATTGGATAATGGAGCAGTAAATCCAGAAAATAAATGTTTCTGTCGTCAAGGGGTATGCTTGAAACCTGGTTTTATTGATGTGACCGATTGTTACTACGGTAAGATATTTATGTACTAATTAATCAATACTTAGTTGTTTTACAGGAAATCATGAAGAATACATAACAATCGATCTGTATAACTTTTTTCTTATATGAATAAATAAAACTAATAATTACTAAATAATAATAATAATAGATGTTGCGCAATGCAAGTTATAACTAAAAGAAACATCGAAATTTTGGAAATAATAATCTTTATCTTTGCGACTTATATAAATTGTTAGAGAAAGTACCTCAATTTTCTTGTCATCAAATATATACATTCGTAAAAAAATGAACTTTTTGATTCGCATCGTAAAAACGATAACTCTCAAGTCATGGCCTGCTGCAGCCACTTCTAGTTGTAGTCATATTGTAAGATTGCTTCGGTCGCGTTGTAAAAAATTTGTGATTTCAAGTCTGGATACGTGAGAAGGATAAGAAAACAATAATGATTAAACGATCAATTAGCAGCAAATTATTCTCGTTTAGAACTGTTTGCTTCCGCAAACATTCAGAATGTTCAACACGAGTTCGAATCAGCGGAACTAACGACTTAGACGTAACGCCATAATTTTTCCGATCGTAATGTATTATGTATTTATACCGGTACGCGTGCGACGAGAGAGAAAGAGCGAGAACGACGCGATAAATGTTTGTTTAAGACAAGATAATAGCATCATGTTACATCGATTACGTCTTAACGACTAAGAAGCTGCACCTACAGCACAATGATTGATGTATATTTTACAAGAATCGCGAGCGTGTTAACATCTTTGTACCATAATTTAACAATTTTGTTATTTTGTTTTTTACGAAAGAATATCTAGACCAAAAAGACTTGTTCTAACAAAAAATCACTTCAATTTCTTGCAGGATTCCCGATCGCTTTGTCATACCCGCACTTCTACAAAACTGACCCGTCGTTCTTGGAAGCTGTCGAAGGTCTGGAACCTAAGGAAGAGTTGCACAAGTCCTATTGCTATATTGAACCCACATCTGGATTACCCACAGATCTAGCGTTCCGCTTTCAAATCAATATGATGTTACAGAATATCAAGCATACGACCAGAGTAGAAAAATTCAGCAATTTTGTACTCCCACTGTTGTGGTTCGAAATCGTAAGTAAAGCTTAAACATTCCTGCAATCGATATCGAACACCTGCAATAAAAAAGTTTCTCTTCTCAGGGGATGTATGAAATACCGGATGCTTTGAACATACGTTTCTTGTTTTATCTGGTTATCTGTCCTATCATGCAGGATGTAATAATATACCTCTTCTTCCTCTCCGGTATGGTGCTCCTCGTTTGGAGCATTGTGAAGATACTGACTTATCAGAAAAAGAGATCGTCCGTGAATTGGATGGAAAAGGAAATGTCGAGAAGAAGACAACGGGCCCAGAACGACAAACAAACTGATCAAATATCGCGAGAAATTGATACGTATAGTTCATTATTAATCTCTGATGATATAAATCTGACGAATAATAGTGTAATAATTTAATAACAAAGCCGCGATATATTAAACGTCATTTCTTTAAAAGTCTTGGGCCAGTTCACCAGTAAGCGTGTATAATAAGTGTGATCACTTAAACATGAAGAAAATTTATAGATTTCGATGAACGGGAATCACGGTGCGTTAAACGGTCCTGTACAAAAAGAAAGAACGGAATAGAATCTTAAAAATAGTAAAAAATGTAAATTTTTACCTAGCTTATTACAATGTTCTACTTGCAACGACATATTCAACTACGCAGTGATGTTAATATGGATGAGATATTATACAGCAAGATACAGTATTATATTGTCATATTTCTCTCTTTCTTTCTGTACATTGTTATAAATATGCTCAATTTTTTATACGAATATCATCGTATCAAAAAAGTCACGAGAAATTTGATCGACTTTATCAAATGCTTTTTTTTAATTTAATTTAACTATCAATGCTTTTCTCTTGTTAAATAATTGAAGAATTGAGTTTTATTCTAGTAATATTGAGAAAAACTTGTTTTTCTCAAAATTTTCAAAGTTGTTGAAATCATTCTTTAATTCACGACGCATGGTCTCGCTATAAATTAAAATACAGTACAATTCTAATAGCGCTATTGTCACTCTATCTTCTTAATATTGAAGGAGATTATTCTTTTGCTCATGACAATCGTTCGCCATAGGAAACTTTTCAACAAAGCAATCTCATTACTATCATATGCTGTTTACGTAGTCTGCTCATGGAGAAAAATAATTTGCTGACTCAGCAAATGTTCTGCTAGTCTAGCAAAATCTTTTCGTTATTATGTGGATAGCAAAAAGATTTGCTAAGAGTACTAATTACTATTTGCTGGATATAATTTGCTAAATCTACAAATTATTTTGCTATAAAAACCATGATAGATTTATATAAGCAGTTGCAGTTTTGTTCCGATAGTAAATAAATTTGCTAAGAATACATTATTTCGCATCAATAGTAAATTGCATTAATAGCAACGTAATTCTTAGGACAAATATACTCAACAAATTTTTTCTATCCTGGCAACAAAACTACTTCTGCTCTGATAACGAATAATTTGTGAAATTTGTTACGTCAACTAAATTTTTTTTATGTCACTACGAATATGCAGTAGCAACGACGATTTTGTTAAAAGAGCAAAATTATTTTTTTCCTTGCTCGAATCATGCGATCCTGATGACGTTAAATTCTACGATAAAAATATTGACAAAAATTAAATAAATTCTGTTTGTAACGGGGAATTAATTATCAAATAATTGCCGGGACAATAAATTGACTTTAACAAGACAAAACGTATTGATCTTGGAATAATTCCAAGCATTTTTATACAAATATTATACTACTTATAAAGGTACCTCACATATGTGTGTTAAATGTTGACAACGTTTGAAGTGTCAACGTATTATTATTGAGTAATCGCCGATTGCTGTACATTAAATCATATGACATATATTAATGTACATAGTACATTAAATCACTGTCATTTCATTATTCTCTTTATCATCTATTTCGTAAAAACGTACTCAAATCAACAAAAAATATGATATCCCTTATAGAAATATCATACTAAGAATCATTAATAATTACTTATTTTCAGTATTAAAAATACTGGATAATAAGTAATTATCAATGATTCTTAGTATGATATTTCTATAAGGGATGAATATATATTTAAAGTAAATATACACACACATTCATCATACCGATTTTATCGAGTTGAAATCTTAGTTAAAAAACATTACATTTACGATCTTACTATTTCTACCGTATATTTGGAGATACGGATAATTCCCCCAATTAACGACAATAATAATCGTCATGTTCGTGAAACAAAAGCACTTCATTTCGAGTAGTGCGTTTGTAGTTTACATTACCTGCGTTTATCTCGTACCGTTTCACTGTAAATATGTAAATAATAGATTAGTACGACTGCAAAACGATTGCAGAGACAGAGAAAAGTAGTGTACACACAGATTAGTAGCATTTATTTTTTGTAAAAATAAGAATAAGCTCTTCATAGATCTGCAATTGATTTGCTATAAAATTCAAGAAACTGCACACTGTTTTAAGGGAGAATAGTAATTGTAATTTTTCATAGACAGACATAAATGACATAAATGACATAAATGAGCATAAATATACTCTGTGACCCAATGTGATATATTATATACACACGCGCGCGTGTGCACGCATACACAATTCTATAATCATTAAACGGCATGACATAACGACATGATCGTTAACATAATACGAAATGATATTTAACATCGTTAACATAATAGAAATATGATATGATCGTTAACATAATAGAAATATGATATTTAGATATGGTTAAATATTTTTATATTATCTCTGTATATATTACATGAGACTAGATATTTTATATTTGTAAAGTGTGATAATGTAGTAGACATTATAAACAAAATATTGTACATTAGAACAAGAAAGTTAGAATAATAAATAAATTATAATGGTATGACTCATTGATATGAAGTAAATTTTATTTTTCCTCTAACGCTCTGGCGCATGTTAAATTATAAACAACTATAGCTGCTAATACAATAAATACATGTTACAAATACATGAATATTGTATAGATACATTATTGAAAATTTATTCACAATTGAACTTATTAATTTTAAATGGCGTCGTTCTCCCATAGTTCGGCGGGTCGGCAAAAGTCATAAAATAACAGATTAAACTTGAAATAAAATTATTTTTCAAGTTTGGGTCATGAATCTTACGACAAAATTGTGTATCTCTTCCTTATCTGAAAACAGAATATTATTTCAAGAAATTTTTTCTGGCACATCTGTCAATTAATATTCTACATAATAATATTAAACATAACGTGTTAAAAAATCATCTCACCGAATATTTTCTTCCTCAACATACTGTAGTGCATTTCTCGGCAAGTTTTTGAGAACGTTGCTCTATCTGGTATACGCTCTGACGGGTAATATTTCATTAGGTACGATTTTAAAATTTCCGCTGTCTTAAATTGCATAGCTTTATCTGCCGGTACTCTCAGTCTATTACTACTTCTGCCAGAGTGATGTTTTGACTGAACCGACAGGTTCATCTCTTTATCCTTCTTTAATTCTAGATTAGTTTCTGAGGTTTCACTGTGCTGCCTTATTTTAATTTTATTTTTCTTTGTTATCAGAAAATCTTGACATGTGATATCAACGTTAGAAATTGAATGTATGTCGTTTCGAACAGCTTCAATGACAATCTTATCACCTGTGATTTTTTTATTAATATTTTTATCAAATATAGAATTGTCACTCTTATCATGTTCCTTGTGTTCAACTCTTTTTTTTTCTACTGGTTTTACGTCGTCTTCCAGATATTCGATAGATTCACGACTTCTTTTATTTTTACTCTTATCCTCGACAGTCTTGTCTTTATTTTTAACAGTCTCGACGATAAGGTCAACAGTTTTCGATTCTATTTCGATAGAAATATTGGAACTTTCGTTTGTAGTCTTTACAGGTGATCGCGTTGATGCCAAAATTTGCTCGTAAACGGATTTATTCGCTTTTTTAATACCTTTATCTATCTTACTTCTACGGGTTTTTAATTTGGAGGAACTTGCACCTGATTTGGACAAATGTATGTTGCTTTCATGAATTTTTCGTGCACAAACAAAGTCATTCGATATCTGCATCTGTGGTATGTTGTCTTTACGTGTACTTTTTTGTGCGCTACTAGTATCATTAGAAACGGATGTTTGATTTTTGGTTTGATATACTTCAACAATTTTAACCGGCGACTTCTTAGATCGAACCGTTTCACTTTTATCTGATGCTTGTAACTTTTTTTCATTTCTAATTTCTAACGCAGTTTTGAAAGCAGATGTAAAAATCTTTTTATTAATGTCATTTGATAAGCAATTGTTGCTGTTATATTCCATTTCAGATGTGTTTACTTCTTCCAGGGTAGGTATATCGCCAATATGAGAATCATTAAGCTCTATATTATGAGACTTAATAATATTATAATCACGTATCGCTTCATACGCTGTATTACTATTAGTGCATTTTCGTACCGACGAAATCTGTGTATGAGTACGTAAAATAAAGATAATTTATGGCGCAAAATTTTAAATATATAAGTTTATGACAATTTTATATGTAAAATATCAATTAATATATTAAAATAATTTATACTTTTGCCCAAAATATTCAAACTTTGAAAGTATTCTTTCTTTTTCTTTAATCATTTGCATCTGAGGGCTATGTGTGTATATCTACAGAAAGTAATACGTACCAATTTAGACATATCAAACTTGTATTTATTTGGCACCTTAGTACTGGAAAATATTTTGTATTCCAAATCACTGGCTATATTATGCACTTCGTTCTCCTGAAGTTGTTTACTATCCTTCAAACATGAATGTTGATAATTTTCAAACAACATCGTTTTTAATTCATTGTAAAGATGTTCTCGCACCTAAAAGTAATTAGTGATCATATGAATATTAGTGATCATAGAAATAATGAGAATATTATCGATTAAATGCCAAAGAATAATTTTAATATTGTTGCATGATACCTTACCTGAACAGTTAATCCCTTTATTTTTCTATCAGTACTACTGGCTGCATGAACATGCGCCTTTTTTGCATTCACGATGTTTTGACGCCTGATCTATACATATATAAGAAATACAATATAAAAGCAGAAATTAAAAAAGATTTGTTTACAACCACAAACTTACTTCGTCTTCTTTAGATACCCCACGTCGAAGAGCAAACTGCTGCATAATAAGTTCTTTAGCCTCTTGTTTTTCAGCTGCTATTATTTTCTCTCTTGATTCTTTCTCGAAAGATGCATCGCTACAATTATAAGTAATATTATTTATAATTATCATTTTAAAACAAACAATAAAATTCTTATTTTTAAAATTGAATTATTTTTCACATACTCTTCATCATCTTTGTCTGTTCGCATTATACTGCCCAAGTTGCCTCGGGATTTTCGAGATCTCGACTGACACATTTCAAACTGTGAAATCCTTGCTTGCACTTCGTCCTTATTTTTACATACATCGCATTTATTCTTGCATAATGGTGGAGAATCTCCAAAGTATTTAGAAAACACTGCATGTCGACATCTAATGGTATAATAAACATAATTATTATCTGAATATTTCGCAGAAAAATACTTAATCTATGATCTCTATCGAACGTACTTCGTCTCTAAACAATATGCAACGCTTTTTTCAAAATTCTCCCATTTTATTTTCACAAGCTCCGTTTTCTTTCCTGTGATTTCCTCTTTGATGAGAAACGAAATGGGTCCAAATTCTTCATTACTAAAGTAAATCCTGCAAAATGCCGGGTTGCCATCTCTACCAGCTCTTCCTGATTCTTGATAATATGCTGCAATATTTTGAGGTACTGTCCAATGAACCACAAATCTGCACAATATATATATCGTAAAAATATATTTATTTTTCTTTTGTAATATTGTTCCCAAATAATGGAGATGCAACTAGTATTGTGCAACATTTTACCTGACGGATCCTTTGTCAACACCCATTCCGAAACTGCATGTTGCCGCGATAACAGGTACTTCGCCTACAGTCCACTTATTTTGCACTTCATTACGTTCTTGAGCTTTCAAACCTATTTAGGTGTTAAAATAACAGTTTGTACAAGTTTAATTATCAACATGTTGGTAAAAGTTATACGTACTTCCATGATACGCTAGCGTAGTAATACCAGCTAGACTGAGTTTATGTGCAACAATTTCAGTAGCTTCCTTCTTCCTACAATAAATAATACCACAATTCCTCTTATGCTGAAAGTATATGAAAAATTCATATTATTCTAAGTTATCTGATGGATAATAGTGATAATAAAATATAGCTCACCATAGGGATGGTATCATCTGAAGGACCAAGTGCATTCAAAATAAAGTTTTTCAAATGGATAAATGGTTTATCTAATGTTTCTAGGAACCATACATCATAAAATAAGTTAGAACGAAATACCGGCTGAGAAAATATTAAGGCATCTTTCATATGCAGACTTTGAAGAATATCATCTTTTACCTAAAACAACATGGAAAATATATAATACTATAATATATATAATAGTATAAATTATATAAAATATATAACAATTTTTATGAAACTGTAAATTTTATTATTTTACGTGATACCTGCTTTGCAGCAGTTGCCGTTAATGCAATGACAGGTATATCTGGACACAATTTTTTGAACACTCCTAGCTGTCTATAACTTGGTCGAAAATCATGTCCCCATTCACTTAAACAATGAGCTTCATCAATAACAAAGTAAGAGAGTGTCTTTGCTTTTCTTAACTGAATTATAGTTTCCTATAAATTAAAATAGTATGCATTATAATTATATAATTTAAATTAAAATTTTGATACTTTTGCTACATATATAATTTTTTTAAAATTATAGCTCATATTTTAGAACATACAGAAATAAACAAAATATAAATTAAGAAAAGTAGATTAAGTTTATTACAATCTATTAATATACTAAGAGAAGATTATGGAGGTATAAGAATGCTTATTAGTCACATATGTAAAATCTGAGTAAATCACAAAAGAATACCTGGAAATGCTGTTGGGCTCCCATTTCAGGAGTGACATATAACAATCTGATTTTAGGAGAATCGGACATGAGATCATTCATAATCACACTCCTTTCTTTACTTGATGTAGTGGAATTCAAGGAACATGCATTTATCTTCTTGTTTATCAAAAAATCTATTTGATTCTAAAAGAAAATCAAAACAGTATATAAGTATAGATATAAAGTGTAAAAAATAAAATTTTATTTTTTATATATTTGAAAAATACCTTCATAAGAGCAAGAAGTGGAGAAAACACAATTGCTACTTTGTGTTCTTCCATCACTGCCGGTAGTTGAAAACAGAGAGATTTTCCTGAACCAGTTGGCATACACACAAATACATCATGTTTCCCTAAAATTATCATAAACGCTCTATTTTCTCCTTTCTTATTTCTACATTTAATAAATATCCTTTAGAAAAACTGTATATATCTAATAATAAATTTTAGCAAAAACCTTTGTAAACTGCAATAGTAGCTTGTTTCTGAATGTCACTTTTAAAATCGTCGTAGCCAAATTTTAACTTTAGGACATTTCGTAACATCTTTATTAAATGTTGTAAAAATGTATTGCGACTTTATAAAAGCAATAGATAATGCGTCACGATTATATCTTATCTTAATCATCCGAATGATGTTCGGATAAACGCGAGAATTGCCATACGAAACACGCAATGTCTCACAATGGATTCGTTACAATTCAAAACTAGGTTACGTTAGGTTAGATTAGAAAATACAAAATTCGAGGTCAATAATAGATCTTTCATTTTATTTTAATTTTCTTTAATTATAAATAATAATCTAATATAATCATATACGTATAATGTAAAAGCGCATTTAATCTGTCATTGAATTATACAATTTGGAAATAAAAAGTCTGCCCAGTTATTGAGTCTTATTACTGGAAAATAAAGAGTTAAGCCAACAACAGATGTAGCTGAATGCATTTCGTGGATGCATCAAGATTGCACTTTTTAAGGTTACTAGCTAGTAATGTACTGTCCCTAAAAAATAAATTTTCCTATTGGCTATTGGATCGTCGTATGTCCGACGTCGGGTCCCAATCAGTAATGTATCAGTATTGCTTTTATAAAAATTGTAAGAGAGAGAGAGAGAGAGAGAGAGAGAGGCAGTCTAATAATAATATAAAATAATATAAAAAATGTTATTAATTGAAATCAATTTAGTACATGGAACATGGCCAGTTATTAGAGAATAAAGAGTCCTCAGAGTTAATTTCAGATGCTGTTATTAAAAACAAACCTCTAATAGCTCCCATATTTGCAGTATCCATCTACAACTCATTAATAAGTTAAATTTTCCATATTTTTTACTACAATTATCCCAGCAAACACAAAATATTAGTTATATAACATAGACGTAACACGTACTCTTGTTACCCTTATAGAAATATCATACTAAGAATCATTGATAATTATTTATTTTCAGTATTAGAAATACTGGATAATAAGTAATTATCAATGATTCTTAGTATGATATTTCTATAAGGGTACTTCTATGTTATATAGCAGTTATGTCTTTCTTTATTAAGATTGTAATATTTCAACTATATTTAATACACATTTTTGTACATTTATTGAACATATTAAATCAATTACTACTATTCTCTATCCTTTTTATTTATTAACCCAGACAACACAAAATATTTATAAAATATTTACAAATATTTATAAGATTTATTTGAATATTTTATGAATATCTACCAAAATGTTTAATAAATATATTTACAAATATATTTACAAAATATTTTTGTGATCTTAGATTCAATAGATGAAAAATATTTATATATCTCATAAATATTATAAAAATATTTATTAAAATATGTACATTTATATACATTTTTTTCTTTTCCTGAATTTTTCCTAAAATTTCCATTTTATTGTTTCTACGCTTCATTTTATTGTTTAAACACTACTTAATTGAATTTAAATTATACTTTGAAAATTTGCTTACCATTGCTGAGATCCGAATTTCTTATTTTTTTATTAATTTAATAATTTTAAATAATTACATTTATTTTTTTCATATATAATATTTGTAAATAGATATATTTACAAAATATTACTACAAATATTTATTTTTCGTTTACTATAAATATTGTATAAAATATTTAATCTGTATTTTAATAATATTTTCAATAAAGATTTGATACTATTTCCTTCATGTATATAAAATATTTATATTATATTTATATAATATTTTTAAGAAATAATTAGAAATAAATATTTATCATATATATTGTGTGCTATCTGAGAAACACACTACGTTCTGTACACCAAAGAACCGTATTCGTACTTAAGGTTTCTGCACATTCGGAACTCAGGCTACAATTTTTCGGCAGCCGCTTAGATGCTAAAAGTTGCAAGCAATTGCACGATTTTGCTTGCAACTTAAATTAAAGAACGGTCAAAATGTACGCAGTCAGCAGCTTGATGTGCGCAACTGGATATACAGAACGATTAAATTATGCATCGGATGCATCGGGTTGTATCTGTTGCGAATAAAAGAACGCACTCACGATGTTTGTTTTCGTGTTGGTTTATTTGGTAGATGGAAATATTCTGTTCTGATTGGTGCATTTCTGACATAGATAGGGAACGCACCAATCAGAACAGAGTATTTCTATCCAGCAAGCAACTAGCACAAAAACAAGCATTGTGTGGCTTTAAATAGGAGCGTCCGAGCATCGAGCGTTAAAGCGTTATGGCTCCTGCACACAGGACGCGGTAATGCTTGCCGCGTGGCGGAAGTCCGCGCGACAGCCAATCAATATGTTGTTTTTCCGTAGGAGCTAGAAGATTATTACATTAAGCAGCATATTAATTGGCTGTCGCGAGAACTTCCGCCGCGCGGCAAGCATTACCGCGTCCTGTGTACAGGAGCCATTAGCTAATCAACGTATCAGGTTCCAGAAGTATACTTGTAGTTCTTGTGAAAAGTGGCACGTTGATTGGCTACCGCTTTAACGCTCGACGCTCGATGCTCTCATGTAAAGGCACCTTTAGATCTTGCGAGTCGACGTATTGATGTGCCTTTAGAACTTAACAACTCTGCTGTCATAGAACGATTGCTTCGTAAAAAATGGCGACACTTACGAAAGCAATGCAAGTTTCTAAAGGCGTGCACAATGTAACGAAACTCTTTACAAACTTGTCTTTAACGTCAAGTGTCATTGCTTCTCCTAAACATGAATTTCGTGGCAGGTTTGTATCATATTCTCAATCTGTTTCACTTGTATTTTATGTTATTATTTGTATATAATCAACACACATTTGCGATAGCGATGTTAATTTTTGAAGTATTTCCTTCGACTTAAAAATGTTTCAAAGTTCTTCGTTTTATATAATATATAATATTATAAATATAATTATTTATACGTAAAATTTTCCGCGAGGTAATTTTTTGTATCTTAACATATAAATTGATGTATCAATTCTTGTTCAGTATTAAATGTTAAGTGAATGTAAAAATATAGATTGGAATCGAGTGATTTAATTATTTTTTTGATAAATGTAGCACACCATCTCTTTGTTGTGCATTTATACACATTACGTCAGAACGTCGTGACCTAATGGAATTTTTTGATGAACCAAACCATTGGGGGAAAAATGAAGTAAAAGTTGGTCGGTCTTGGAGGAGGGATGAATTGAGATTAAAAAGCAATTCTGATCTTCACAAGTTGTGGTGAAAAATTTATCTATTACATATTATTTATATATTTATATATTAATTATTTATATATTCTTATTTTTCTGGTACATTTCACAAATTAATATATTTAAACAAATATAGGTTTGTGTTATTGAAAGAACGTAATATGCTTATGACTATGGAACAAGCTTGTAAAGATGCTTTTGAGATTTTCCCAAATCCTGAACGTTTAGATAAGGTCCAAGACAGTATGAATAACTTGGAGACAGTAGTCCGTGAAAGAAATAGAGCTTACCACTTACTTGAGACTGGTGAGACAGGAGAAAGACCTGGGAGATTAGTTCACAATCGCTTAGGTAAGATATATATATATATATATATAACTTTAGATATACATCTAAATATATTTAAAATACTAAATTCTTTGAATTAAGAAGAATGATATGTATCATCTCATTATATATATTGTGCAATCTAAATATAAGAGATTTCTTTTCTCAAAAAACTTTATAAGTTAAGAAAAAATACCAACTTATTTATTATCATTTTTCAGGTATGAGATTTTTCTATCAAATGCGTCAGTATACAATTCCAAAATTCATGAACACAAAGTGGCACAAATTGCACCAATTTGGCTATGGTGGATTTGCAGTTCGAAAGTTCCTGCGATTATATAGAGAAAAACTCTGGAATGAGAAACGCAAAGCAAGAAAGTTCGTAATAAACACTTTTATCTATATTATTTAATATATATTTTAATATATTTACATTCATTGGAATAAGCTATCTCTTTGGTTTCTTTCAGTCGTGAAATACGTCGTGCCACCGTATTACTAAGAAGATTCCCGAATATGAATCTTGAAGCTCTAAAAAAACAATATCCAAATGTTAATGTGGAAAAAACAAAAATATTTGACGGAGCAAGAAGCCATACAGTACCTCAATGAGCGCAATGTTGATGTAATAGTGCATTGTTGAACGTCTATTATATATGTAAAGAATTTAATAATAGAAATAGATTTACTCTCTAGATTTTACCTTTACATTTTTTTTTTCTAAACATATTCAAATCTACATCTCCACTTGAAGTAATTTTAATAAAATTATGTATATATATATATATATAGCCTGATTATGTAATATTAGAGTCATATCATTGATTACATATAATTATCAAAAATAATATTATCAAATACTGATATTATGTTTGAACTACGTGTAACATTGTATCTTAGAAAATCAAAAGAATTATGATGTTCAAATTAAGGTATAGCTAAATGTTTCCTCTTTATTGTATGTAAAATGTATTAAATTAGAAAGATAGTTCTGAAGAAAAAAAATATAATGCAAAAGATAATAAATAAATGTTCATTGTTACTACACGTTGTTGTAACAATCGAAAAACCCATAGAATTTAAATAAATTCGATTAAGATGCTTTATTTTTTCTTCTTCCTTTTTTAAGATACAGTACATTTGCAAGTAGTGGTGAAAAACTGGAAAACAAATTGTCTGATTCATTCGATCTCATTCTTTATATAATTTTATTAATTTTCTATTCCCACACACACACACACACACATTATAATTTTTGTTGTACGAGGATATAGAAGTATTGTGTGAAAGGTATACGAATGTAACATTTAGAACATGTTGACACTTTAACTTGTAGAAAATTTAACCCCGTATACTTTTCACATAGTAAGAACGAGTATATGAAACCAATGTTGTATTTCCGATATCGTCCATTTAATTTACATAAATTTTATGTAGAAATTTCATGAACTTAACAAGTGATATTTATTACCTAATAGCATATCACAATCATTTACAGCTACATGAAATAATGCAGAAGTTAAATATTTATTCACAAGAATATACGAAATGCATCTGTTCATGTAGCTTTGGTAACACAAGAGATTTATGACTTAAGAAAAATAACTTTTCACATATTATTATGTCACAAATAAAACGCATTTTCATGTACAATTTTCTTCGTATTGTAATTTTATATACCATACAATATAGACTGGATACCTAGAATTTATAATTAATTTTTAAATTTTGTTTTAAAACAAATTATTTTACAATTATTTTGGTATAATCCCTGTAAGTAAAATCAGATGTTTTTTTTCACAAAGCGTTAAATATTAAATTATTTTAATACAACTCACGATATAACCAAAATCGATTCAAGCTATTAGAGTTTTAATATAAAATTACATATATTATAAACAAAATTATTTTATATAATACGTATAATACAACTATATACCTGCATTTCGCATTCACACTTATGTACTAAAAAAAAAGAAATTGATCTATATAAAATTAAAATTTTATAATCTTGAGATGTACATCATCAAGATAGAAAGTCACGATACTGAAAATAAAATCGATAGAGTTAGAATTATCAATTAGGAATGTATTAAATTATATAGTAATTTCACAAGCGATTTTTTACGAAGTATTATTCTTCGTATCGAAGCTGCTCTATAAGTATTTCTGAGTCTTATATAATATCATCTTCGACGATAAATAACTACTTTAATATCAATAGTGCGTATTCAAATGCATACTGGTTCGTTTTCTCAATATATATGTGAGTATATATAGACATTTATATAGTTATCAATACAGTGTTGCCTCACAATTATCCGTTATATTACATTCTTTGCGTTATTATAAATTAATATCATGGTGGCTTATGCTACAGGAAAAAATGTTGCACCACTTTATGACTTTTTTAGTCATCTATATGTTTACGGTAACTTATATCTTATACAAGATAATGATCCTTCATCAACATCGCAATATAGCGAGAATGCTGCGCATATATTTGTACCTTCAAATTAGAAAAAGTATTCTATTATGCCATAAGTTAGGTGCCATATGTCCGAATAAAAATATCTATTGTTCTAGCTATAAGCCACAAGATAATACCGACTGTTTCTAATTCCAAGTAACAGATATATGGCACCTAATTCGAAACAGAGGCGAAAAAAATTTAGAATACGTTGCGTAAGCGGTATACTTTGACATGCGACACAGTTCCGATTTTCTGAACATGGTTATCTGTGAATATTCACGTTCGTCGCCATTTCATGGCAATATGATAAAATAATCTCTTAAATGACGGTATTATATATTGTCTACTGGTATATTTTTTTCGTTTACTCCAAAGCTGGTGGTAACAAGTACCGCCAGGCATGCTCCAATTCTCTGCTGGCGTCTGAGCAACGTCGTTGCAGCTTGTCTTCTGGTGGAAGCGTCGCCATAGGGAACTCATCCTGTAAGAAATAGAAAACTACGTTAATATTTGCATGTTACCAATCATCATTTGCGAAATGTAGCTTTACATCGTACCAAGTTTGCATCCGCCCACAATGTTTCTAAAACCTCTCTGAAAGCACAGAGTTCCGTATAATCCGTGAAGTATATAACCCAATCACCGCTATTTTCGTGTACCTCTCGACATGCGAATTCCTATAAATATATATTTACTTAGTGATAAGGCGTGGAACCGAGAGTATACCGAGAGTATACTGTTTTACCCCATATCAATACACTCACCAGTATACACCACGACTGCTGCACTAATGGCACTCTGAACGCAGCTAAATCTTTAATAGAAGCGCAAGAGAGCGTTTGACCTCTTTGCGTGCCGGGATGGATCTCTTTCATCGCCACTAAGTGTTCTGTAGTCGTAATGAGACTGCAGGGTAGCGGTTCTCGCTTTTCCGAGCTATCGAACAGACCCGATGCGCTTTGGACGAAACTTTGCAGCCATTCAGAAGCTACGTATTCGTCCGGAGCGGCGAACTGATACGACTTGTTGGGCTTCAACAGTATCTCGAAAGTATGCGGCCGATGAGAATTAGGGATTCTTCTACATCCCTGGCACAGGCCGCCTTTTAAAGGTATGGCACGCTTAGGAAGCCGCTGATTCGAATCTGTGAACATGTAAACTACGCCACCTTTCAGAACAAAGTAGCCGGCTTCCCAGGGATTTGTGGGTGCATTCGGATGTAAATGCTGATAAGTGTGCGGCCGGAACATTAAATCACCCTCTTTCATTGGTCCGCACGGCGTGCTAGGCGGTGACATATGTTCGTCTTCCATATAAATAAGACTGTAATGTTCGATTTTCTCATCCTGTAACAGTAGATAATTGATAAAACCAGATATAGACATGGCGATTGCACGTAGATATAACGATATGTAGACCAGCTCCATATTTATCGAAAAGGTCAACATAATTTTTTCTCGTTAAATTTGAAGTCGATCGTTACTAGTAAAAGTTTAGAAGCAATAATCGAGTTTATAAATTACGAGATATTAAAAGTGAAGAATTATATTATGAATTGTTACTC
The DNA here is from genome assembly GCF_010583005.1 of Odontomachus brunneus. NCBI lineage: Eukaryota > Metazoa > Arthropoda > Insecta > Hymenoptera > Formicidae > Odontomachus > Odontomachus brunneus. Next base: position 574,266 of record NW_022639497.1, read on the forward strand.
AGAGGCGAAAATATATAATGTTATATTCGTCCTGTTTAATACTTAATCGTTCAAGATACTGCAACAAAAATACCATAGCTGCATAAAAATAAATCTCTACATACTGGATGCACTGCTGTGTCACAAAGAATCGAATTCCTCAGAATGTGCATATCCTCGTAATTCAGTTCTTTAACAGCGGGAAGTTTCGGTTTCGATGGCGATCGTCTCATGGCCATTTCTAAATGGCCAATTAACTCTGAGGTAGTTTGCGAACTGCCAGTGGAAAATAGATATTGCATCTCGCAGTCGGCATTGGATATTAAAATATTTTGTGCATTCGGTCCAATCTAAAAAAGCATACATATTTCATTTAGCAAAATGTATGCATATCTTTGAAAATATAATTAACTATTTCAAATTCTCTTACCATTATGACGTCTAATTCATTGTAAGGGATAACGAACTGGTTGCTATAAGAGTGGTCAATCTTGGAACCAGTTAAATATAGCGTCTTATCTGTCAATAGTGCAATCATTGGTTTGCTCTCGCCGTTTGTCATGTAAGAGCTCCTGACTTTGTATACTTTATACAGCTCCTCCGTTTTATCGCGATAAATATGTCTCTTGAAAAGTTCTCGCAGTTTTAGGCTTATTTTCTCACCGCTGAACTCCTGCTTCTCGGCAGCCACGTTCTCCTGAATTTCCTTGTCGAGATTGTCATTAAAATCTTTGAAAGAATCGTAGCTCGTTTTGACTCCTTTGATGTATAGAGTGTTCGCTTTCGGCGGCTTCTTGTTCTTCTTGATCTCGAACTTCCTTTCCGTGATCGATTTCAGAAATCTACTCAGCAACGACGTCTTCGACGGTGCCTGGCGCAAAGACGGCGCCAACAGCTTGCTGCTGTTTTCACCTGTCAATATCGCCGTCATGTTGCGCTTCTTTAGCGGCGAGGCCAGATGTCGGTTACTCTTACGTTCATCCAGATCGGACGTTGTCACGCTATCTACATCCGACCAGTCACTCGAGTTAGCATACTTCTTCGGGTTGGTAATTTGCGGCATCTCCACCTTGGCTGGTGGGTCTTCGACGATATTGCCGCATGCTTTTTCGACGATGTATGCTTCCTGGGCCTCGTTCTCTTCCAATTCTATTTCCATTTTGGGTCTCAAACTTTTCCCCGGGTCTTCCTGACCCTCCGGTGCTCCACGCTCCGACAGGGATAAACCACAGTTGCACTTGCAATTGCGCTGACATGGCACTTCGATACAGAATTTCGACGATGTTTGTTTATCGGTGTCACTATCGAATGTACTGGATGATGACGAAAAGGAATAACAGTCTGAATGCACGTTCCTCCCCGTGTTTGCGTTCTTCTGAGTATATGGCGAGTCACCGTGTGCGCACCAACTGTACCTGCCTTTCTGAGCGTCCCTCTTCAGAACAGAATTGGGAGACAAGAAACTCATAGAGAAATCGGCATAGCTCTCATCATCTTCCAGTTTCATCGTCTTTAGTATATCTTCGTGGAAGCTGACTCGCTTCTTACTTTCACCGCGCTTCTTCTTACGCTGCCTACGTTGTACTATGGCCTCCGAACTGGAGGAAGACAGAATGCTGGCGTCGGTCATGTTAATGGTATTCAAGATGCCATACGGAGTATCCATGTTATCGCAATCGGAGATAGTCATGCTCAGCTCTAACAAATTCGTATCATTATTGATTAGATAAGAATTGCGAGGATCTATGTTTTTCTTAAAACTATAAGCACTATCACTGTAATAAGTGCTTCTCTTACTGAGATCCTTCATGCCGTTATCGATTTTGCCAATTTTATCCAACTTTGTTTCATCAAGACTTTTACTATAGAAGTCATAGCCTTTAATAGTCTCCAAACTAGAACAATTCATTTCGTTATCATCGAGTTTCCGTGTTACGTTCTGATTAACTATGTCGTTCTTCGTCATCATAACGGTCTGAAATTTGGTGATCGCCGGTGATTGAGTCGGTGTCTTGCCATCCTCGCTAGAGTCACTGGATCCGAAATTCTTATTGTCTTCCATGCAGTTGTTGATCATTGTCTTGTACCTGTTATTTCGATATTTAGGAATATCGTCCATTGAAAAGTCCTCCTGCAAAGATTCATATATATATATATTAATATATATGTATATATATTCGTATGGATTATTCAACGATAGATTCTCCTCTGCATGGTCCTCATACAATCTAAATATTTACCTCTTTGTAACTGCTACCGTCGGTCTCATTCGCAAGATCCATATCACTGTCAAACGCAACACCACTGTCCCCCGGAGAAGCTAGGCTCGATGAAACACTAGAAGATCTTAGATGCAACGATAAGACTGTTCCTGATGGGTTTACGCTCATAGGCCTCTGTGGCATGTAATTACAGATGTCCAGATACGTCACATCCTGATACCACAATTTCCATATAATATCAATTTTATACTTTAGCCAATGTATCATAAATTATCGGTTAAGCACATGTTGACATAACGTATCGTGTAACTTGCAAATAATTCTCGCAAAAGCTTCCCTACTAACAAGTTTCCAGAAAATTTTCCATGAACAAACAGACTGTGTAGTGTACAATGCATGCAAGATAAAGTATGCGGATACGTGAAATCAGTTGCTACATAATATATATAATTTTACATTATATATATATATATATATATATATATATATATAATTTATAATCAATGTGTAGCAAGTTATTAAATGCGCATTGATATGACAAATTTTGCAATTTTAAGTTAATCCCGTGAAAAGATAACTTTTTTCTCTCACTAACGTGTTTTCAGAAAATTTTCCACGACTAAAATCGAACCATGCGATACATAATTCGCAAGAAATAAAAGAGTGCAATCAAAAATAAAGCGATAACCCGTTGCCCCTGTAACTGCTGCAACTTTATATAAAAAGATCTATCGGTATACACGACGCGTGTTATATGTGATTAATATTATTCATTAGTGCGATAAGTGTAACCAGGGGGTGATATTGATATCTCGCTCTCCGCGGGAGAAAATGAAATAAAAATCCTACGATGTGCTAAACATACAGCGGAGAGAAAGTTAATCTCTACTCTCTGTCAAACTGTTATTACTTATGAAACTGCTTCGTAAACTATTTATATCCTGTATTTATTACATTGGCTTCACGTACCAATTGCAGTGTGAAGGACACGTTTTCCAGACCGGCGAGAAGATTGACCAGTTGATTGGTCTTATCAGCATCTCTTACAAGCGCATGTGGAAAGTACTGCTTTTTTAAAGTCTTGGTGTCTCGCAGTAAACAGGCCAGATAGCTTTCAAAGCTACCCTCACTCAGAGTGTGATAGAGCCATGCTCGACCTGCACATTATTATTATTATTGTATATATAATATGTATCACTATGATATTTTATCGCAAATAAAAACGTTTAACTATATTTATTCTTAAATATAGTCTAAATATCAGTCTAAATAGTTGCAACTGCAACTTTACAAGTTGCACTTAAATTATTAAACGTATGCAAATATCATGCACATTGTTAAATGTATTTAACAATGTGTAATTTTAACTACATAAAATATTGATGATAGAGGAATTTGTTTGAAATTTAAAATAATCATATGAAAGTTCTTTTAAATTAAGTAGTTTAAGACTATGCAGTTATTCCTTGTTATATAACATTAAGCAATCTAGTTGTTATGAAATGCTGCAAAATGTTACTTTAAATTCGTTTCTCAGACAAATCAACAGCTTTGCGATAAGATAAAGTTGCAAATACATTCGTTAAATACACGTTTTAATCTAATGATAATTAAGCATCAGAAAACAGAGGAGACTGCATTCTCGTGTAATCAATATTCATATGTACCTTTTCCAATAGATGTCAATACACTCTGTAGTGCATGAATGACCACAACAGTATCCTGGTGGCTAAGTTCTCTAGCAGTGCCCCAATATCCATGTCTTTCTACACGTAATCCGTGACGTAATGCCCGATCCAGCCAGTAAACCAACCAAGAGTCACCATCCAAGACCACAGTGCCATATAGACTTTGGGCATAGACCTGCATGTACATATTATTTTTATCTATCACATATCTATTGTAAGTATATCTATAAATATTTATTGATATCTTCCCAGACAGCACAATGTTCAAAACTAAGGCACAAGTCTTTAAGACATCTTTAAGACAATTTAAGGCGTCTTATGTCCAGACGTCTTAAAGTTGACTTAAAGATGTCTTATGTCCTATTTTTATATTTTTACCCATATTTTGGACATGTGCTGTTTGGACTTTTTACAAAATAGAACTGAGAAATTACAAAAGAATAGAATTATTCATCACTAAATTAAGATATTCAAGCATTCACTGTCGCAGCAGTGACAATAAATTACATGATTATAATACTTGCTCAGCTGAAAGTATGAAGAATATATGTAAAAATACAAATTTGAGAACACCAAAAAATTGTAATTTGCTTTGATCCAAAGCATTGATTTTCACTAGCAAGAGAGTAGAAAAAATGTTGTGTAAAAAGATGAAGTGGGCAACAAAAAAAACAATATATATTTTAAGCATACTTCTAACTTTCACTCAGAGCATGTATCTCAGATTTACTGGTACAAACAAAACAATCTTCAATACCACAACAATGCAGATTTTAATCCATTCTCCTTTGTTCGTACCAAAAGAGAAATAATAAAGAAACGGCGGAACAGAGGAAACGAAGCACGGAAAGCGAGAAAGAGAATAGGTCTTTTATCAGCTGTTCCGTACAACGCACATCCGCGCAACTGTCAAACGTCAATGCAGTCTGACAGTTAACTACTCTCGATTACAGAGAAAGTGCAGAATGACTCACTTCTGGACAGTATCGTCGTCGTCTCGTTGTTTATATGTCGTCGCACGCACAAACAAACGAGGTAGACGTAAGATTCGCGACGCGTATACTTCGTTTAAAAGGACAATGATGCGACATTAGTTCACAGTATGCTCGCGCATTGTCATTCGTGTGTACATGCGCGCGCGCACATTTGTATGTGTGTGTGCATGGGCGTTCGATTTCGAACTGCTCGCTGCGTCGCGATTAACCCGCGAGTAGGGTTTGCTACGTCACACGAAACACGCATACATATATATATATATATATATACATACACATGTACACGTATATACGAACATACTCCAATTCCTTTCTAAGCGCATGACATGCAGCTAAAAACGAACAAACCTCGTACTGTAACGGATACAACAATTCATTAGTTTAACGTCATCGAAGTAACAAGATTTATAATTCGCCGCATTTTCTCACATTTCTTCTGTATGTAAACAAGAAATTAAAGTATATTCGAGATGGAACATTTAGCAAATACAATATAAAGGAAAAATTTTGCGGGATCGTCTCTGAACGTGCCTCTATTCTCTATTCGATCCCGATAGTGTTCTCGTTCAGATACAGCATGCGTATCGATTTTACGATCTTAAATGCTACTAAAATGCATTCGCATTTGAGTTGATGATCTCAAAGTAGCAGTTCTGCCAAATTTTCCGCCGTTACACGGCTTCGACATTGCGGAGCTTAGTACACATGCAATAGTAGTGATTGCAGTAGTAACGGCGACACATGCATCTATAGGAAAAAAACGGCCTTGGCAAGCAGCGGGACCGAGATGTCCGATGGTGCCTCACCAGTTTCACCGCTTTCGTGAGCTCCTGCAAGATCCTGGCTTTGGAGAGGACCTTGTCGGTGCAGAGATCCATGTCCTCGCGGCCCGGCATCTCGTTGCGCGCACTCACATGATCGTAACCGAGGTCGCGCCTACGCCGAGACTTGCTGTGAAAAACGCCGGACAGACTGCGGCGAAACAGGCCGGACGCGGTGCGAGCGACACCGATGACATCGACGACGGCGACGACGACGCGACTCGACGGTGGCGTCGGCGATGGTGGTGCAGCGCCGTTGACACTCTCCGCGCCGGTCGTGCTCATTGATTTTAGCGACGCGCAGGTCACCCGCGACATTCAAGCCGCCCGTCGACACCGACTGGCGAAACTGACGGCGTGGAGCCGCGCGTTCGCCACTTTATGCCCGCGTTCTTCTCCTTCTTCTCCTTCCCGGACTTGGAAAATATCTTACGTAAGGCTGACTCGATACGTACCAAGCGCGATATTAGAACTGCCTCGTGTGCTTCGCGTTTGTTTCGAATCGCGCGGTTTTTACGAGATAAATTTATCATTGCGATTGAACGACTCACGGTGTGACCATATCGATACCTCGAAGTTTGTAACCATCGCGACGTGGTGGCGATGGCGGCGCGTTCAGATTCGACAAGTCAGTCTATTTTTTCGTGATTATCATCCACCAAAGTCGAGCTCGAGCTATGCAACTCGGGTCGCTCAATAATCATGTGATAATATCCGCGAGTGGATAATAACGGAATAACTATAATCGAATAATCGGTAATAACAATAAATAACAATAAATGGGTAACGATGATAATAACTGATTAAAGACAAGGTAAAGAAATTGTCGTAACGGCACGCCCGAGTTGCTTTCCTATGCATAATAGCAATAATTAAATAATAACCGAATAAATTAAATAAGATCTGAATAAAGAAGTAATTCGAATATTAAATAATAGTGATAATAATATTTGCTCGACAATCGTGTGATAATATCCGTGAGATTATAACGAAATAATGATGATCGAATAATCGGTAACAACAATACCTGGATAACGGCTCTAACAAAAACTCTAGACTCCACAAAGGCTAGGTAAACAGATCGTCGTAACGGCCGCTCGGGCCGTTGACTGAGCGTTGGGGGGGGG